>NW_026611869.1:0-84672 GCF_023638135.1 Falco biarmicus
CGTCCAAGCCTGCCACAGCCCTTCCCAGCCCGCCACAGCCCAATACAGCCCACCATAGCCCAATACAGCCCACCACAGCCCGTCTCAGCTCACCACAACCCACCACAGCCCGTCCAAGCCCACCACAGCCCATTACAGCTTACCACAGCCCATCCCAGCCCACCAGAGCCCGTTCCAGCCCACCAGAGCCCACCAAAGCCCGTCCCCGCCCACCACAGCCCGTCCCCGCTCACCACAGCCCGTCCCAGCCCGTCCCAGGCCACCAGAGCCCTTCCCTGCTCACCACAGCCTATCCCGGCCCACTACAGCCCGGCCCGGCCCACCACGGCTTGTCATGGCCAACCAAGGCCGGTCCTGGCCCACCACAGCCCGTCCCAGCCCTTCCCAGCCCACCGCAGCGCGTCCCAGCCCACCACAGCCCGTCCCAGCCCACCACAGCCCGTCCCAGCCAACCACAGCCCGTCCCAGCCCACCACAGGCCACTACAGCACACCACAGGCTACCGTAGACCACCACAGCCCGTCCCAGCCCACCACAGACCACCACAGCCCGTCCCAGCCTGCCACAGCCCGTCCCAGCCCGCCACAGCCTAATACAGCCCACCACAGCCCGTCTCAGCTCACCACAACCCACCACAGCCCGTCCCAGCCCACCACAGCCCGTCCCAGCCCACCACAGGCCACTACAGCACACCACAGGCTACCGTAGACCACCACAGCCCACCACAGCCCACCACAGCCTGTCCAGTCCCACCACAGCCCACCACAGCCCGTCCCAGCCCGCCACAGCCCGTCCCAGCCCACCACAGCCCACCATAGCCCAATACAGCCCACCACAGCCCGTCCCAGCCCATCTCAAGTCACCACAACCCACCACAGCCTGTCCAAGCCCACCACAGCCCATTACAGCTTACCACAGCCCGTCCCAGCCCACCAGAGCCCGTTCCAGCCCACCAGAGCCCACCAAAGCCCGTCCCCCGCCCAACACAGCCCGTCCCAGCCCGTCCCAGGCCACCACAGCCCTTCCCTGCTCACCACAGCCTGTCCCCGAACACCACAACTTGTCCCCGCCCACTACAGCCCGGCCCGGCCCACCACGGCCCGTCACGGCCAACCAAGGCCGGTCCTGGCCCACCAAGGCCCGTCCCAGCCCACCACAGCTTGTCCCAGCCCACCACGTCCGACCACAGCCCACCACGGCCCACCACAACCCACCACGGCTTACCACAGCCCACCACAGTTCACCACGGCACACCATGGCACGTCATAGCCCACCACAGCCCGTCCCAGCCCACCACGGCCCACCACAGCCCACCACGGCCCGTCCCAGCCCGTCCCAGCCCACGACAGCTCGTCCCAGCCCACCACAGCCCGTCTCAGCCCACCAGAGCCCACCAGAGCCCACCACAGCTCGTCCCAGCCCACCACAGCCAACAAGAGCTTGTCGCAGACCACCACAGCCCGTCCCAGCCCACCACTGCCCGTCCCAGCCCACCACTGCCCGTCCCAGCCCACCACAGCCCGTCCCAGCCCGTCCCAGCCCACCACAGGCCTTCCCAGCCCCTCCCAGACCCCCAGAGCCGGCCCAGCCCGTTTAACCCCGTCCCAGACCGTCTCAGCACACCACACCACACCACAGCCCATCCCAGCCCACCACGGCCTGTTCCAGCCCACCAGAGCCCGTCCCAGTCCACCAGAGCCCGTCCCAACCTACCACAGCTTGTCCCGGCCCACCATAGCCCATCCCGTCCCACCACAGCCCGTCCCGGCCCACCAGAGCCCGTCTCAGCACACCACAGCCTGTCCTGGCTCAGCACAGCCCGTCCCGTCCAACCAGAGCCCACCACAGCCCGTCCCAGCCCACCACAGCCCGTCCCAGCCCACCACAGGCCACTACAGCACACCACAGGCTACCGTAGACCACCACAGCCCGTCCCAGCCCACCACAGCCTGTCCAGTCCCACCACAGCCCACCACAGCCCGTCCCAGCCCACCACAGCCCGTCCCAGCCCACCACAGCCCACCATAGCCCAATACAGCCCACCACAGCCGGTCCCAGCCCATCTCAACTCACCACAACCCACCACAGCCCGTCCCGGCCCACCACAGCCCGTCCCAGCCCACCACAGCCCGTCCCGGCCCACCACAGACCGTCCCGGCCCACCAGAGCCCGTCCCGTCCCACCACAGCCCACCACAGCCCGTCCCAGCCAACCACAGCCCGTCCCAGCCCACCACAGGCCACTACAGCACACCACAGGCTACCGTAGACCACCACAGCCCGTCCCAGCCCACCACAGACCACCACAGCCCGTCCCAGCCTGCCACAGCCCGTCCCAGCCCGCCACAGCCTAATACAGCCCACCACAGCCCGTCTCAGCTCACCACAACCCACCACAGCCCGTCCCAGCCCACCACAGGCCACTACAGCACACCACAGGCTACCGTAGACCACCACAGCCCGTCCCAGCCCACCACAGCCTGTCCAGTCCCACCACAGCCCACCACAGCCCGTCCCAGCCCGCCACAGCCCGTCCCAGCCCACCACAGCCCACCATAGCCCAATACAGCCCACCACAGCCCGTCCCAGCCCATCTCAACTCACCACAACCCACCACAGCCTGTCCAAGCCCACCACAGCCCATTACAGCTTACCACAGCCCGTCCCAGCCCACCAGAGCCCGTTCCAGCCCACCAGAGCCCACCAAAGCCCGTCCCCGCCCAACACAGCCCGTCCCAGCCCGTCCCAGGCCACCACAGCCCTTCCCTGCTCACCACAGCCTGTCCCCGAACACCACAACTTGTCCCCGCCCACTACAGCCCGGCCCGGCCCACCACGGCCCGTCACGGCCAACCAAGGCCGGTCCTGGCCCACCACAGCCCGTCCCAGCACACCACAGCCCACCGCAGCGCGTCCCAGCCCACCACAGCCCGTCCCAGCCCACCACAGCCCGTCCCAGCCCACCACAGCCCGTCCCAGCCCACCACAGCCCGTCCCAGCACACCACAGCCCGTCCCAGCCCGTCCCAGCCCACCACAGCCCGTCCCAGCCCGTCCCAGGCCACCACAGCCCTTCCCTGCTCACCACAGCCTGTCCCCGAACACCACAACTTGTCCCCGCCCACTACAGCCCGGCCCGGCCCACCACGGCCCGTCACGGCCAACCAAGGCCGGTCCTGGCCCATTAAGGCCCGTCCCAGCCCACCACAGCTTGTCCCAGCCCACCACGTCCGACCACAGCCCACCACGGCCCACCACAACCCACCACGGCTTACCACAGCCCACCACAGTTCACCACGGCACACCACGGCACGTCATAGCCCACCACAGCCTGTCCCAGCCCACCACGGCCCACCACAGCCCACCGCATCCCGTCCCAGCCCACCACAGCCCGTCCCAGCCCACCACAGCCCGTCCCAGCCCGTCACAGCTCGTCCCAGCCCATCACAGCCCGTCCCAGCCTACCACGGCCCGTCCGAGATTACCACGGACCGTCAGGGCCCACCACTGCCCGTCCCGGCCCACCACGGCCCATCCCAGCCCACCGCAGCCCGTCCCAGCACACCACGGCCTGTCCCAGCCCACCACGGCCCACCACAACAGATCTCAACCCACCACAGCCTGTCCAAGCCCACCACAGCCCTCCACAGCCCGTCCCAACCCACCACAGACTGTCTCAGCTCATCACAACCCAACACAGCGCACCAGAGCCCTGCCCAACCCACCACAGCCCGGCCCAGCCCACCACATCCTGTCCCAGCCCACCACAGCCCGTCCCAACCCACGACAGCCCGTCCCAGCCCACGACAGCCCATCCCAGAACACCACAGCCTACCACAGCACGTCCCGGCCCACCAGAGCCAGTCCCAGCCCACCACAGCCCATCCCAGCCAACCACAGCCCGTCCCAGCCCACCACAGCCTGTCCCAGCCCTTCCCAGCCCACCACAGCACGTCCCAGCCCACCACAGCACGTCCCAGCCCACCACAGCCCGTCCCAGCCCACCACAGCGCGTCCCAGCCCACCACAGCACGTCCCAGCCCACCACAGCTTGTCCCAGCCCACCAGAGCCCGTCCCAGCCCACCACAGCCCGTCCCAGCCCACCAGAGCCCACCACAGGTTGTCCCAGCCCACCACAGTCCGTCCCAGCCCACCACAGCCCGTCCCAGCCCACCACAGTCCGTCCCAGCCCACCACAGCCCGTCCCAGCCCACCACAGCCCACCACAGCCCGTCCCAGCCCACCACAGCTCGTCCCAGCCCACCGCAGCCCACCAAAGCCCGTCCCCGCTCACCACACCCCGTCCCCGCCCACCACAGCCCATCCCCGCCCACCACAGCCTGTCCCTGCCCACCACAACTTGTCCCCGCCCACCACTAACTTGTCCCCACCCACTACGGCCCTTCCCGGCCTACCACGGCCCGTCCCAACCCACCACGGCCCAGCCCAGCCCACCACAGCCTGTTCCAACCCACCACAGACCGTGCCCGCCCACCACAGCACATCCAAGCCCGTCCCAGCCCACCACAGCCCGTCACCGCCCACCACAACCCGTCACCGCCCACCACAGCCCGTCCAAGGCGTCCCAGCCCGTCCCAGCCCACCACAGCCCATCCCAGGCAGTCCCGGCCCACCACAGCCCGTCTCAGCCCGATCCAGCTCACCACAGCCCGTCCCAGCTCACCACATCCCGTCATAGCCCCCTACAGCCCATCCCAGCCCACCACAGCTCACCACAGTTCACCACGGCCGGTCCCAGCCCACAACGGCCCACCGCGGCCCACCACAGCCCGTCCCAGCCCACCACGGCCCGTCCCAGCCCACCACGGCCCGTCCCAGTTCGTGCCAGCCAATACCAGCCCACCACAGCCCGTGCCAGCCTGTCCCAGCCCACCACAGCCCACCACAGCCCACCACAGCCCGTCCCATCCAACCAGAGCCCACCACAGCTTGTCCCAGCCCACCACAGCCCACCACAGCCCGTCCCAGCCCACCACAGCCAGTCCCAGCCCACCACAGCCAGTCCCAGCCCACCACAGCCCACCACAGTCCGTCCCATCCCACCAGAGCCCACCACAGCTTGTCCCAGCCCACCACAGCCCGTCCCAGCCCACCACAGCTCACCACAGACCGTCCCAGCCAACCAGAGCCCGTCCCAGCCCTCCACAGCCCACCACAGCCCACCACGGCCTGTCCCAGCCCTCCACAGCCCACCACAGCCCGTCCCAGCCCGCCACAGCCCGTCCCAGCCCTTCCCAGCCCACCACAGATCATCCTGGCCCACCACGGCCCACCGCAGTCCGTCCCAGCCCATCACAGCCCGTCATAGCCCAGCACAGCCCATCCCAGCCCAGCACAGCCCACCACAGCCCACCACGGCAACCCACAGCCCACCACGGCCACCCACAGCCCACCACGGCCCATCACAGCCCCTTCCAGACCAACACAGCATGACCCAGCCCTCCACAGCCCGCCACAGACCATCTCAGCCCACCAGAGCCCGTAACAGCCCACCACAGCCCGTCCCAGCCCACCACAGCCCGTCCCAGCCCACCAAACCCCTTCCCAGCACACCACAGCCTACAACAGCACGTCCCGGCCCACCAAAGCCCGTCCCAGCCCACCACAGCCCGTCCTAGCCCACCACAGCCCGTCCCAGCCCACCACAGCTTATCCCAGCCCACCACAGCGCGTCCCAGCCCACCACAGCGCGTCCCAGCCCACCAGAGCCCGTCCCAGCACACCACAGCCTACAACAGCACGTCCCGGCACACCAAAGCCCGTCCCAGCCCACTACGGTCCACCACAGCCCGTCCCAGCCCACCAGAGCCCGTCCCAGCCCGTCCCAGCCCACCACAGCCCGTCTCAAGCTCACCAGAACCCACCACAGCCCACCACAGTTTGTCCCAGCCCACCACGGCCCACCACAGACCACCACGGCCCGTCCCAGCCCACCACGGCCCACCACAGCCTACCACAGCCCACCACGGGCTGTCTCAGCCCACCATGACCTGTCCCAGCCCACCACGGCGCAGCACAGACCATCCCTTCCCATACCGGCCCACCACGGCCCACCACAGCCCACCACGGCCCACTACAGTTCAACACGGCCCGCCCCAGCCCACCACGGCCCACCACAGCTCACCACGGCCCGCCACAGCCCACCACGGCCTGCCACAGCCCACCACGGCCCACCACAGCCAACCACAGCCCGTCCCAGCCCGTCCCAGCCCACCACAGCCTGTCCCAGCCCGTCCCAGCCCACCACAGCCCGTCCCAGCCCACCACAGCCCGTCCCAGCCTGTCCCAGCCCGTCCCCGCCCACCGCAGCCCGTCCCTGCCCACCGCAGCCCGTCCCCGCCCACCGCAGCCTGTCCCCGCCCACCGCAGCCCGTCCCCACCCACCGCAGCCCGTCCCAGCACACTACAGCTTGTCCCAGCCCATCCCAGCCCGTCCCAGCCCGTCCCAGCACACCACAGCCCGTCCCAGCACACCAGAGATCACCACAGCCCCCCAGATCCCGTCCCAGCCCACCACAGCCCTTTCCAGCCCACCACAGCCCGTCCCAGCCCGTCCCAGCCTGTCCCAGCCCACCACAGCCCTTCCCAGCCCTCCACAGCCCTTTTCAGCCCACCACAGCCCACCACAGCTTGTCCCAGCCAACCAGAGACCGTCCCAGCCCACCACAGCCCGTCTCAGCCCACCATAGCTTGTCCCAGCCCACCACAGTCCGTCCCAGCCCACCAGAACTCGTCCCAGCCCACCACAGCTCGTCCCAGCCCACCACAGCCCGTCCCAGCCCACCACAGCCCGTTCCAGCCCACCACAGCCCACCAAAGCCCGTCCCCGCCCACCAAAGCCCGTCCCAGCCCACCAAAGCCCGTCACCGCCCACCACAACCCGTCCAAGGCGTCCCAGCCCGTCCCAGCCCATGTCAGCCCGTCCCAGCCCACCACAACTCATCCCAGCCCACCACAGCCCGTCCCAGCCTGTCCCAGCCCACCACAGCCCGTCCCAGCCTGTCCCAGCCCACCACAGCCCGTCCCAGCCTGTCCCAGTCCATTGCGGCCCACCACATCCCGTCCCAGCCCGTCCCATCCCACCATAGACCACCACAGCTCGTCCCAGCCCACCACAGCCCACCACAGCCCGTCCCAGCCCGTCCCGGCCCACCACAGCCCGTCTCAGCCCGATCCAGCTCACCACAGCCCGTCCCAGCTCACCACATCCCGTCATAGCCCCCCACAGCCCATCCCAGCCCACCACAGCTCACCACAGTTCACCACGGCCCGTCCCAGCCCACAACGGCCCACCGCGGCCCACCACAGCCCGTCCCAGCCCACCACGGCCCGTCCCAGCACACCACGGCCCGTCCCAGCCCACCACGGCCCGTCCCAGTTCGTGCCAGCCAATACCATCCCACCACAGCCCGTGCCAGCCTGTCCCAGCCCACCACAGCCCTTCCCAGCCCACCACAGCCAGTCCCAGCCCACCACAGCCCACCACAGGCCGTCCCATCCCACCAGAGCCCACCACAGCTTGTCCCAGACCACCACAGCCCGTCCCAGCCCACCACAGCTCACCACAGACCGTCCCAGCCCACCAGAGCCCGTCCCAGCTTACCACAGCCCACCACAGCCCACCACGGCCTGTCCCAGCCCTCCACAGCCCACCACAGCCCGTCCCAGCCCACCACAGCACACCACAGCCCACCACAGTACGTCTCAGCCCACCACAGCCCACCACGGCCCACCACGGCCCGTCCCAGCCCACCACAGCCCAGCACAGCCTACCAGGGCCCACCTCAGGCCACCACAGCCCGTCCCAGCACGTCCCAGCCTGTCCCAGCCCACCACAGCCCGTTCCAGACTACCAGAGCCCGTCCCCGCCCACCACAGCCCGTCCCAGCCCAACAAAACCCTTCCCCGCCCACCACATCCCGTCCCAGCCCACCACAGGCCACTACAGCACACCACAGCCTACCGCAGACCACCACAGCCCGTCACAGCCCACGACAGCCCGTCCCAGCAGACCACAGCCCGTCCCAGCACACCACAGCCCGTCCCAGGACACCACAGTCCGTCCCAGCCCACCACAGCCCATCCCAGCCCACCACAGCTCGTCTCAGCCCACCACAGCCCACCAAAGCCCGTCCCCGCTCACCACACCCCGTCCCCGCCCACCACAGCCCATCCCCGCCCACCACAGCCCATCCCTGCCCACCACAACTTGTCCCCGCCCACCACAACTTGTCCCCGCCCACTACGGCCCTTCCCGGCCCACCACGGCCCGTCCCAGCCAACCAAGACCGGTCCCGGCCCACCACGGCACGTCCCAACCCACCACGGCCCAGCCCAGCCCACCACAACCCACCACAGCCCATATACAGTTTACCACAGCCCGTCCCAACCCACCACAGCCTGTTCCAGCCCACCACAGCCTGTTCCAGCCCACCACAGACTGTGCCCGCCCACCACAGCACATCCAAGCCCGTCCCAGCCCACCACAACCCGTCACCGCCCACCACAGCCCGTCCAAGGCGTCCCAGCCCGTCCCAGCCAATCTCAGCCCGTCCCAGCCCACCAGAACTCGTCCCAGCCAAACACAGCTCGTCCCAGCCCACCACAGCCCGTCCCAGCACACCAAAGCCCGTTCCAGCCCACCACAGCCCACCAAAGCCCGTCCCCGCCCACCACAGCCCTTCCCCGCCCACAACAACCCGTCACCGCCCACCACAACCCGTCCAAGGCGTCCCAGCCCGTCCCAGCCCATGTCAGCCCGTCCCAGCCCACCACAACTCGTCCCAGCCCACCACAGCCCGTCCCAGCCTGTCCCAGCCCACCACAGCCCGTCCCAGCCTGTCCCAGTCCATTGCGGCCCACCACATCCCGTCCCAGCCCGTCCCATCCCACCATAGACCACCACAGCTCGTCCCAGCCCACCACAGCCCACCACAGCCCATCCCGGCCCACCACAGCCTGTCTCAGCCTGATCCAGCTCACCACAGCCTGTCCCAGCTCACCACATCCCGTCATAGCCCACCACAGCCCAGCCCAGCCCACCACAGCTCACCACAGTTCACCACAGCCCGTCCCAGCCCACAACGGCCCACCGCGGCCCACCACAGCCCGTCCCAGCCCACCACGGCCCGTCCCAGCCCACCACGGCCCGTCCCAGCCCACCACGGCCCGTCCCAGTTCGTGCCAGCCAATACCAGCCCACCACAGCCCGTGCCAGCCTGTCCCAGCCCACCACAGCCCTTCCCAGCCCACCACAGCCAGTCCCAGCTCACCACAGCCCGTCCCATCCCACCAGAGCCCACCACAGCTTGTCCCAGACCACCACAGCCCGTCCCAGCCCACCACAGCTCACCACAGACCGTCCCAGCCCACCAGAGCCCGTCCCAGCTTACCACAGCCCACCACGGCCTGTCCCAGCCCTCCACAGCCCACCACAGCCCGTCCCAGCCCACCACAGCCCGTCCCAGCCCTTCCCAGCCCACCACAGACCATCCCGGCCCACCGCAGTCCGTCCCAGCCCATCACAGCCCGTCCCAGCCCAGCACAGCCCGTCCCAGCCCAGCACAGCCCACCACGGCCACCCACAGCCCACCACGGCCACCCACAGCCTACCACGGCCCACCACAGCCCCTTCCAGACCAACACAGCATGTCCCAGCCCTCCACAGCCCGCCACAGACTATCTCAGCCCACCACAGCCCGTCCCAGCCCACCACAGCCCGTCCCAGCCCACCACAGCTTGTCCCAGCCCACCACAGCGCGTCCCAGCCCACCAGAGCCCGTCCCAGCCCACCACAGCCTACAACAGCACGTCCCGGCCCACCAAAGCCCGTCCCAGCCCACTACGGTCCACCACGGCCCGTCCAGGCCCATCACCGCCCGTCCCGGCCCACCATGGTCCGTCCCGGCCCACCGCGGCCCACCTCAGCCCACCACAGCCCGTCCCAGCCCACCACAGCCCGTCCCAGCCCACCACTGCCCGTCCCAGCCCACCACTACCCGTCCCAGCCCGTCCCAGCTCGTCCCAGCCCACCACAGGCCTTCCCAGCCCCTCCCAGACCCCCAGACCTGGCCCAGCCCGTTTCAGCCCCTCCCAGACCGTCTCAGCTCACCACACCCCACCACAGCCCATCCCAGCCCACCACGGCCTGTTCCAGCCCAGCAGAGGCCGTTCCAGTCCACCAGAGCCCGTCCCAACCTACCACAGCTTGTCCCGGCCCACCATAGCCCGTCCCAGCCCACCACAGCCCGTCCCAGCCCACTGCGACCCGTCCCAGCCCACCACAGCCCGTCTTAGCCCGACCCAGCCCCCCACAGCCCGTCCCAACCCACCACAGTTCACCACGGCCCGTCCCAGCCCACAACGGCCCACCACGGCTCACCACAGCCCGTCCCAGCCCACCACAATTCGTCCCAGTGCACCACAGCGCGTCCCAGCCCACCACAGCCCGTCCCGGCACACCACAGCCCATCCCGTCCCACCACAGCCCGTCCCGTCCCACCACAGCCCATCCCGTCCCACCACAGCCCGTCCCGTCCCACCACAGCCCGTCCCGGCCCACCACAGCCCGTCCCGGCCCACCAGAGCCCGTCTCAGCACACCACAGCCCGTCCTGGCTCACCACAGCCTGTCCCGTCCCACCACAGCCCGTCCCAGCCCACCACAGGCCACTACAGCACACCACAGGCTACCGTAGACCACCACAGCCCGTCCCAGCCCACCACAGCCCGTCCCGTCCCACCACAGCCCGTCCCAGCCTGCCACAGCCCGTCCAAGCCCGCCACAGCCCAATACAGCCCACCACAGCCCAATACAGCCCACCACAGCCCAATACAGCCCACCACAGCCCGTCTCAGCTCACCACAACCCACCACAGCCCGTCCAAGCCCACCACAGCCCATTACAGCTTACCACAGCCCATCCCAGCCCACCAGACGCCGTTCCAGCCCACCAGAGCCCACCAAAGCCCGTCCCCGCCCACCACAGCCCGTCCCCGCTCACCACAGCCCGTCCCAGCCCGTCCCAGGCCACCACAGCTTTTCCCTGCTCACCACAGCCTGTCCCCGCCCACCACAACTTGTCCCTGCCCACTACAGCCCGGCCCGGCATGGCCAACCAAGGCTGGTCCTGGCCCACCACAGCCCGTCCCAGCCCTTCCCAGCCCACCGCAGCGCGTCCCAGCCCACCACAGCGCGTTGCAGCACACCACAGCGCGTCCCAGCCCACCACAGCCCGTCCCAGCCCACCACAGCCCGTTCCAGCCCACCACAGCCCGTCCCAGACCACCACAGCCCGTCCCAGCCCGTCCCAGCTCGTCCCAGCCCACCACAGGCCTTCCCAGCCCCTCCCAGACCCCAGAGACGGCCCAGCCCGTTTCAGCCCCTCCCAGACCGTCTCAGCTCACCACACCCCACCACAGCCCATCCCAGCCCACCACGGCCTGTTCCAGCCCACCAGAGCCCATCCCAGTCCACCAGAGCCCGTCCCAACCTACCACAGCTTGTCCCGGCCCATCATAGCCCATCCCGGCCCACCACAGCCCGTCCCGGCCCACCAGAGCCCGTCTCAGCACACCACAGCCTGTCCTGGCTCACCGCAGCCCGTCCCGTCCAACCACAGCCCACCACAGCCCGTCCCAGCCCACCACAGCCCGTCCCAGCCCACCACAGGCCACTACAGCACACCACAGGCTACCGTAGACCACCACAGCCCGTCCCAGCCCACCACAGCCTGTCCCGTCCCACCACAGCCCACCACAGCCCGTCCCAGCCCGTCCCAGCCCATCTCAGCTCACCACAACCCACCACAGCCCGTCCAAGCCCACCACAGCCCATTACAGCTTACCACAGCCCGTCCCAGCCTACCAGAGCCCGTTCCAGCCCACCAGAGCCCACCAAAGCCCGTCCCCGCTCACCACAGCCCGTCCAAGCCCGTCCCAGGCCACCACAGCCCTTCCCTGCTCACCACAGCCTGTCCCCGAACACCACAACTTGTCCCCGCCCACTACAGCCCGGCCCGGCCCACCACAGCCCGTCACGGCCAACCAAGGCCGGTCCTGGCACACCACGGCCCGTCCCAGCCCAACACAGCTTGTCCCAGCCCACCACGTCCGACCACAGCCCACCACGGCCCACCACAACCCACCACGGCTTACCACAGCCCACCACAGTTCACCACGGCACACCACGGCACGTCATAGCCCACCACAGCCTGTCCCAGCCCACCACGGCCACCCACAGCCCACCACGGCCCACCGCATCCCGTCCCAGCCCACCACAGCCCGTCCCAGCCCACCACAGCCTGTCCCGTCCCACCACAGCCCGTCCCGGCCCACCAGAGCCCGTCTCAGCACACCACAGCCCGTCCTGGCTCACCACAGCCCGTCCCGTCCCACCACAGCCCACCACAGCCCGTCCCGTCCCACCACAGCCCACCACAGCCCGTCCCAGACCACCACAGCCCGTCCCAGCCCACCACAGGCCACTACAGCACACCACAGGCTACCGTAGACCACCACAGCCCGTCCCAGCCCACCACAGCCCGTCCCGTCCCACCACAGCCCACCACAGCCCGTCCAAGCCTGCCACAGCCCGTCCCAGCCCGCCACAGCTCGTCCCAGCCCACCACAGGCCTTCCCAGCCCCTCCCAGACCCCCAGACCTGGCCCAGCCCGTTTCAGCCCCTCCCAGACCGTCTCAGCTCACCACACCCCACCACAGCCCATCCCAGCCCACCACGGCCTGTTCCAGCCCAGCAGAGGCCGTTCCAGTCCACCAGAGCCCGTCCCAACCTACCACAGCTTGTCCCGGCCCACCATAGCCCGTCCCAGCCCACCACAGCCCGTCCCAGCCCACTGCGACCCGTCCCAGCCCACCACAGCCCGTCTTAGCCCGACCCAGCCCCCCACAGCCCGTCCCAACCCACCACAGTTCACCACGGCCCGTCCCAGCCCACAACGGCCCACCACGGCTCACCACAGCCCGTCCCAGCCCACCACAATTCGTCCCAGTGCACCACAGCCCGTCCCAGCCCACCACAGCCCGTCCCGGCACACCACAGCCCATCCCGTCCCACCACAGCCCGTCCCGTCCCACCACAGCCCATCCCGTCCCACCACAGCCCGTCCCGTCCCACCACAGCCCGTCCCGGCCCACCAGAGCCCGTCCCGGCCCACCAGAGCCCGTCTCAGCACACCACAGCCCGTCCTGGCTCACCACAGCCTGTCCCGTCCCACCACAGCCCGTCCCAGCCCACCACAGGCCACTACAGCACACCACAGGCTACCGTAGACCACCACAGCCCGTCCCAGCCCACCACAGCCCGTCCCGTCCCACCACAGCCCGTCCCAGCCTGCCACAGCCCGTCCAAGCCCGCCACAGCCCAATACAGCCCACCACAGCCCAATACAGCCCACCACAGCCCAATACAGCCCACCACAGCCCGTCTCAGCTCACCACAACCCACCACAGCCCGTCCAAGCCCACCACAGCCCATTACAGCTTACCACAGCCCGTCCCAGCCCACCAGACGCCGTTCCAGCCCACCAGAGCCCACCAAAGCCCGTCCCCGCCCACCACAGCCCGTCCCCGCTCACCACAGCCCGTCCCAGCCCGTCCCAGGCCACCACAGCTTTTCCCTGCTCACCACAGCCTGTCCCCCGCCCACCACAACTTGTCCCTGCCCACTACAGCCCGGCCCGGCATGGCCAACCAAGGCTGGTCCTGGCCCACCACAGCCCGTCCCAGCCCTTCCCAGCCCACCGCAGCGCGTCCCAGCCCACCACAGCGCGTTGCAGCACACCACAGCGCGTCCCAGCCCACCACAGCCCGTCCCAGCCCACCACAGCCCGTTCCAGCCCACCACAGCCCGTCCCAGCCCACCACAGCCCGTCCCAGCCCGTCCCAGCTCGTCCCAGCCCACCACAGGCCTTCCCAGCCCCTCCCAGACCCCAGAGACGGCCCAGCCCGTTTCAGCCCCTCCCAGACCGTCTCAGCTCACCACACCCCACCACAGCCCATCCCAGCCCACCACGGCCTGTTCCAGCCCACCAGAGCCCATCCCAGTCCACCAGAGCCCGTCCCAACCTACCACAGCTTGTCCCGGCCCATCATAGCCCATCCCGGCCCACCACAGCCCGTCCCGGCCCACCAGAGCCCGTCTCAGCACACCACAGCCTGTCCTGGCTCACCGCAGCCCGTCCCGTCCAACCACAGCCCACCACAGCCCGTCCCAGCCCACCACAGCCCGTCCCAGCCCACCACAGGCCACTACAGCACACCACAGGCTACCGTAGACCACCACAGCCCGTCCCAGCCCACCACAGCCTGTCCCGTCCCACCACAGCCCACCACAGCCCGTCCCAGCCCGTCCCAGCCCATCTCAGCTCACCACAACCCACCACAGCCCGTCCAAGCCCACCACAGCCCATTACAGCTTACCACAGCCCGTCCCAGCCTACCAGAGCCCGTTCCAGCCCACCAGAGCCCACCAAAGCCCGTCCCCGCTCACCACAGCCCGTCCAAGCCCGTCCCAGGCCACCACAGCCCTTCCCTGCTCACCACAGCCTGTCCCCGAACACCACAACTTGTCCCCGCCCACTACAGCCCGGCCCGGCCCACCACAGCCCGTCACGGCCAACCAAGGCCGGTCCTGGCACACCACGGCCCGTCCCAGCCCACCACAGCTTGTCCCAGCCCACCACGTCCGACCACAGCCCACCACGGCCCACCACAACCCACCACGGCTTACCACAGCCCACCACAGTTCACCACGGCACACCACGGCACGTCATAGCCCACCACAGCCTGTCCCAGCCCACCACGGCCCGCCACAGCCCACCACGGCCCACCGCATCCCGTCCCAGCCCACCACAGCCCGTCCCAGCCCACCACAGCCTGTCCCGTCCCACCACAGCCCGTCCCGGCCCACCAGAGCCCGTCTCAGCACACCACAGCCCGTCCTGGCTCACCACAGCCCGTCCCGTCCCACCACAGCCCACCACAGCCCGTCCCGTCCCACCACAGCCCACCACAGCCCGTCCCGTCCCACCACAGCCCACCACAGCCCGTCCCAGACCACCACAGCCCGTCCCAGCCCACCACAGGCCACTACAGCACACCACAGGCTACCGTAGACCACCACAGCCCGTCCCAGCCCACCACAGCCCGTCCCGTCCCACCACAGCCCACCACAGCCCGTCCAAGCCTGCCACAGCCCGTCCCAGCCCGCCACAGCCCAATACAGCCCACCACAGCCCAATACAGCCCACCACAGCCCGTCTCAGCTCACCACAACCCACCACAGCCTGTCCAAGCCCACCACAGCCCATTACAGCTTACCACAGCCCGTCCCAGCCCACCAGACCCCGTTCCAGCCCACCAGAGCCCACCAAAGCCCGTCCCAGCCCACCACAGCCCGTCCCAGGCCACCACAGCCCTTCCCTGCTCACCACAGCCTGTCCCAGCCCACCACAGACCGTCCCAGCTCTCCACAGCTCTCCATAGCCCGTTCCAATCCTCCACAGCTTATCCCAGCCCACTACAGCCCGTCCCAGCCCACCACAGCCCCACCCAGCCCATCACAGGCCACTACAGCACACCACAACCTACCGCAGACCACCACAGCCCGTCCCAGCCCATCACAGCTCGTACCAGCCCGACACAGCCCCACCACAGCCCGTCTCAGCTCACCACAGCCCGTCCCAGCCCACCACGGCCCACCACAGCCCGTCCCAGCTAAACACAGTCCGTCCCAGCCCGTCCCAGCCCACCACACTCACCACAACTCGTCCCAGACCATTCCAGCACAGCACAGCCCATCCAAGCCCACCACAGCCCGTCCCAGCCCACCATAGCCGTTCTAGCCCGTCACAGCCCACCACAGCCCTTCCCAGCCCCCCACAGCCCACCACGGCCCCTCCCAGCCCTACACAGGCTGTCCCAGACCGTCCCAGCCCACCACAGCCCGTCCCAGCCCACCACAGCCCGTCCCAACCCACCAAAGCCCATTCCAGCCATACCCAACCCACCACAGCCGGTTTGAGACCACCGGAGCCCGTCCCAGCCCACCACAGCCCGTCCCAGCCCACCACAGCCCGTCCCAGCCCACCACAGCCCACCACAGCTTGTCCCAGCCCACCACAGTCCGTCCCAGCCCACCACAGCCCGTCCCAGGACACCACAGTCCGTCCCAGCCCACCATGGCCCGTCCCAGCCCACCACGGCCCACCACAGCCCGTCCCAGCCCACCACAGCAGGTCCCAGCCCACCACAGCCCACCAAAGCCCGTCCCCGCTCACCACACCCCGTCCCCGCCCACCACAGCCCATCCCCGCCCACCACAGCCCATCCCCGCCCACCACAGCACTTCCCGGCCACCACACCATGTCCCCGCCCACCACAACTTGTCCCCACCCCACTACGGCCCTTCCCGGCCCACCACGGCCCGTCCCAGCCAAGCAAGACCGGTCCCGGCCCACCACGGCACGTCCCAACCCACCACGGCCCAGCCCAGCCCACCACAACCCCACCACAGCCCATTACAGCTTACCACAGCCCGTCCCAACCCACCACAGCCTGTTCCAGCCCACCACAGCCTGTTCCAGCCCACCACAGACCGTGCCCGCCCCCCACCACAGCACATTCAAGCCCGTCCCAGCCCACCACAACCCGTCACCCGCCCACCACAGCCCGTCCAAGGCGTCCCAGCCCGTCCCAGCCCATCTCAGCCCGTCCCAGCCCACCAGAACTCGTCCCAGCCAAACACAGCTCGTCCCCAGCCCACCACAGCCCCGTCTACACACCAAAGCCCGTTCCAGCCCACCACAGCCCACCAAAGCCCGTCCCCCGCCCACCACAACCCGTCACCCGCCCACCACAACCCGTCCAAGGCGTCCCAGCCCGTCCCAGCCCATGTCAGCCCGTCCCAGCCCACCACAGCCCGTCCCAGCCCACTACAGCCCGTCCAAGCCTGTCCCAGTCCATTGCGGCCCACCACATCCCGTCCCAGCCCGTCCCATCCCACCATAGACCACCACAGCTCGTCCCAGCCCACCACAGCCCACCACAGCCCGTCCCAGCACGTCCCAGCCCGTCCCGGCCCACCACAGCCTGTCTCAACCCGATCCAGCTCACCACAGCCTGTCCCAGCTCACCACATCCCATCATAGCCCCCCCACAGCCCATCCCAGCCCACCACAGCTCACCACAGTTCACCACGGCCGGTCCCAGCCCACAACGGCCCACCGCGGCCCACCACAGACCGTCCCAGCCCACCACGGCCCGTCCCAGCCCACCACGGCCCGTCCCAGTTCGTGCCAGACAATACCAGCCCACCACAGCCCGTGCCAGCCTGTCCCAGTCCATTGCGGCCCCACCACATCCCGTCCCAGCCCGTCCCATCCCACCATAGACCACCACAGCTCGTCCCAGCCCACCACAGCCCGTCCCAGCACGTCCCAGCCCGTCCCGGCCCACCACAGCCTGTCTCAGCCCGATCCAGCTCACCACAGCCTGTCCCAGCTCACCACATCCCGTCATAGCCCCCCACAGCCCATCCCAGCCCACCACAGCTCACCACAGTTCACCACGGCCCGTCCCAGCCCACAACAGCCCACCGCGGCCCACCACGGCCCGTCCCAGCCCACCACGGCCCGTCCCAGCCCACCACGGCCCGTCCCCAGCCAACCACGGCCCGTCCCAGTTCGTGCCAGCCAATACCAGCCCACCACAGCCCGTGCCAGCCTGTCCCAGCCCACCACAGCCCTTCCCAGCCCACCACAGCCCTTCCCAGCCCACCACAGCCCACCACAGGCCGTCCCATCCCACCAGAGCCCACCACAGCTTGTCCCAGACCACCACAGCCCGTCCCAGCCCACCACAGCTCACCACAGACCGTCCCAGCCCACCAGAGCCCGTCCCAGCTTCCCACAGCCCACCACGGCCTGTCCCAGCCCTCCACAGCCCACCACAGCCCCGTCCCAGCCCACCACAGCCCGTCCCAGCCCTTCCCAGCCCACCACAGACCATCCCGGCCCACCGCAGTCCGTCCCAGCCCATCACAGCCCGTCCCAGCCCAGCACAAGCCCGTCCCAGCCCAGCACAGCCCGTCCCCAGCCCACCACGGCCACCTCACAAGCCCACCACGGCCACCCACAGCCCACCACGGCCCACCACAGCCCCTTCCAGACCAACACAGCATGTCCCAGCCCTCCACAGCCCACCACAGACTATCTCAGCCCACCACAGCCCGTCCCAGCCCACCACAGCCCGTCCCAGCCCACCACAGCTTGTCCCAGCCCACCACAGCGCGTCCCAGCCCACCACAGCGCGTCCCAGCCCACCAGAGCCCGTCCCAGCACACCCACAGCCTACAACAGCACGTCCCGGCCCACCAAAGCCCGTCCCAGCCCACTACGGTCCACCACGGCCCGCCCAGGCCCATCACCGCCCGTCCCCGGCCCACCGTGGCCCACCTCAGCCCACCACAGCCCACCTCAGCCCACCACTGCCCGTCCCAGCCCGTCCCAGCTCGTCCCCAGCCCACCACAGGCCTTCCCAGCCCCCTCCCAGACCCCCAGAGACGGCCCAGCCCGTTTCAGCCCCTCCCAGACCGTCTCAGCTCACCACACCCCACCACAGCCCATCCCAGCCCACCACGGCCTGTTCCAGCCCACCATAGCCCGTCCCAACCTACCACAGCTTGTCCCGGCCCATCATAGCCCATCCCGGCCCACCACAGCCCGTCCCGGCCCACCAGAGCCCGTCTCAGCACACCACAGCCTGTCCTGGCTCACCGCAGCCCGTCCCGTCCAACCACAGCCCACCACAGCCCGTCCCAGCCCACCACAGCCCGTCCCAGCCCACCACAGGCCACTACAGCACACCACAGGCTACCGTAGACCACCACAGCCCGTCCCAGCCCACCACCCGCCTGTCCCGTCCCACCACAGCCCACCACAGCCCGTCCCAGCCCGTCCCAGCCCATCTCAGCTCACCACAACCCACCACAGCCCGTCCAAGCCCACCACAGCCCCATTACAGCTTACCACAGCCCGTCCCAGCCTACCAGAGCCCGTTCCAGCCCACCAGAGCCCACCAAAGCCCGTCCCCGCTCACCACAGCCCGTCCCAGCCCGTCCCAGGCCACCACAGCCCTTCCCTGCTCACCACAGCCTGTCCCCCGCCCACCAGAACTTGTCCCCGCCCACTACAGCCCGGCCCGGCCCACCACGGCCCGTCACGGCCAACCAAGGCCGGTCCTGGCCCACCACGGCCCCTCCCAGCCCACCACAGCTTGTCCCCAGCCCACCACGTCCGACCACAGCCCACCACGGCCCACCACAACCCACCACGGCTTACTACAGCCCACCACAGTTCACCACGGCACACCACGGCACGTCATAGCCCACCACAGCCTGTCCCAGCCCACCACGGCCCACCACAGCCCACCACGGCCCACCGCATCCCGTCCCAGCCCACCACAGCCAGTCCCAGCCCACCACAGCCTGTCCCGTCCCACCACAGCCCGTCCCGGCCCACCAGAGCCCGTCTCAGCACACCACAGCCCGTCCTGGCTCACCACAGCCCGTCCCGTCCCACTACAGCCCACCACAGCCCGTCCCAGACCACCACAGCCCGTCCCAGCCCACCACATGCCACTACAGCACACCACAGGCTACCGTAGACCACCACAGCCCGTCCCAGCCCACCACAGCCCGTCCCGTCCCACCACAGCCCACCACAGCCCGTCCAAGCCTGCCACAGCCCGTCCCAGCCCGCCACAGCCCAATACAGCCCACCACAGCCCAATACAGCCCAACACAGCCCGTCTCAGCTCTCCACAACCCACCACAGCCCGTCCAAGCCCACCACAGCCCATTACAGCTTACCACAGCCCGTCCCAGCCCACCAGACCCCGTTCCAGCCCACCAGAGCCCACCAAAGCCCGTCCCAGCCCACCACAGCCCGTCCCAGGCCACCACAGCCCTTCCCTGCTCACCACAGCCTGTCCCAGCCCACCACAGACCGTCCCAGCTCTCCACAGCTCTCCATAGCCCGTTCCAATCCTCCACAGCTTATCCCAGCCCACCACAGCCCGTCCCAGCCCACCACAGCCCCACCCAGCCCATCACAGGCCACTACAGCACACCACAACCTACCGCAGACCACCACAGCCCGTCCCAGCCCATCACAGCTCGTACCAGCCCGACACAGCCCACCACAGCCCGTCTCAGCTCACCACAGCCCGTCCCAGCCCACCACGGCCCACCACAGCCCGTCCCAGCTAAACACAGTCCGTCCCAGCCCGTCCCAGCCCACCACACTCACCACAACTCGTCCCAGACCGTTCCAGCACAGCACAGCCCATCCCAGCCCACCACAGACCGTCCCAGCCCACCATAGCCGTTCTAGCCCGTCCCAGCCCACCACAGCCCTTCCCAGCCCCCCACAGCCCACCACAGCCCCTCCCAGCCCTACACAGGCTGTCTCAGACCGTCCCAGCCCACCACAGCCCGTCCCAGCCCACCACAGCCCGTCCCAACCCACCACAGCCCGTCCCAGCCCACCACAGCCTGTCCCAACCCACCAAAGCCCATTCCAGCCATACCCAACCCACCACAGCCGGTTTGAGACCATCGGAGCCCGTCCCAGCCCACCACAGCCCATCCCCGCCCACCACAGCCCGTCCCCGCCCACCACAGCCTGTCCCAGCTCGACCCAGCCCGTCCCAGGCCTTCCCAGCCCACCACAGCCTGTCCCAGACCACGACAGCCTGTCCCGGACCTACCACAACCCGTCCTCGACCACAACAGCAGGTCCAAGCCCACCACACACCGTGCCAGCCCACCACAGCCCGTCCCAACCCACCACAGCCCACCACAGCCCGTCCCAGCCCACCACAGCCCACCATGGCTTACCACGACCCACCACAGCCTGTCCCAGCCCATCCCAGCCCATCTCAGCCCGTCCCAGCCCACCACAGGCCACCATAGCCCGTCCCAGCTCACAACAGCCCGTCCCCGCCCACCAGAGCCCGTCCCGGCCCACCTCAGCTTGTCCCAGCTCATCCTAGCCCACCACAGCCCGTCCCAGCCCACCACATAATGTACCAGCCCATAGAAGCCCACCACAGCCTGTCCCAGCCCACCACGGCCCGTCCGAGCCCACCCCAGCCCACCAAAGCCCACCACAGCCCATCTGAGCTCACCACAGCCCGTCCCAGCCCACCACGGCCCGTCCCAGCCCACCACGGCCCGTCCCAGCCCGTCCCCGCTCGTCCCAGCCCACCACAGCCCACCACAGCTGGTCACAGCCCACCACAGCCTGTCCCAGCCCATCCCATCCCACGACAGCCCGTCACAGCCTGTCCCAGCCCACCACGGCACGTCCCAGCCCACCACATCTTTTCCCAGCTTGTCCCAGCTCACCACAGCCTGTCCCAGCCCACCGCAGCCCGTCCCAGCCCACCACATCAAGTACCAGTCCGTCCCAGCCCACCACGGCCCGTCCCAGCCCACCACAGCCCGTCCCAGACCACCACAGCCTCTCACAGCACACCACAGCCCGTAACAGCCCACCACAGCAAGTACCAGCCCGTCCCAGCCCACCACGGCCCGTCTCAGCCCACCACAGCCCGTCTCAGCTCACCACAGCCTGTCGCAACCCACCACAGCCCACCACAGCCCTTCAGAACCCACCACAGCCCACCACAGCCCGTCCCAGCCCTCCACAGCTCGTCCCAGGCCACCACAGACCACCACAGCCCACCACAGCCCGTGCCAGCCCACCACAGCACGCCTCAGCCCACTACAGCCCGTCCCAGCCCACCACAGCCCGTCCCAGCCCACCACAGCCCACCACAGCTTGTCCCAGACACCCACAGCTCTTCCCAGCCCACCATAACCAACCACAGCCTATCCCAGCCGATCCCAGCCCACCACAGCCCGTCCCATCACACCACAGCCCACCACAGCCCGTCCCAGCAGACCACGGCCCGTCCCAGCCCACCACGGCCCGTCCCAGCCCACCACGGCCCACCACGGCCCATCCGGGCCCAACACAGCCCACCAAGGCGCACCACAGCCCATCCCAGCCCATTACAGCCTGTCCCAGACCACCACATCCCATCTCAGCCCACCACAGCCCGTCCCAGCCCACCACAACCGACCACAGCCCACCACAGCCCACCACGGCCGACCACAGCCCACCACGGCCGACCACAGCCCACCACGGCCCATCCAAGCCCACCACGGTCCACCACGGCACATCCCAGCCCACCACAGAGCACCACAGCCCGTCCCAGCCCGTCCCAGCCCACCACAGTATGTCCCAGCCCACCAGAGCCCGTCCCAGCCCACCACAGCCCGTCCCAGCCCACCACACCCCACCACGCCCCGTCCCAACCCACCAGAGCCCGTCCCAGCTCACCACAGCCCACCACAGCCCGTCCCAGACCACCAGAGGTCGTCCCAACCCACCACTAACCCACCAAAGCCCGTCCCTGCCCACCACAGCCCGTCCCAGCCAACCACAGCGCACCACAGCCCGTCCCAACCCACCAGAGCCCGTCCCAACTTACCACATCCCGTCCCAGCTTACCACAGCCCATCACAGCCCACCGCGGTCCACCACAGCCCACCACAGCCCGTCCCAGCCCACCACAGCCCATAACAACCCACCACGGCCCGTCCTGGCCCACCACGGCCCGTCCCGGCGTACTACGGCACGTCCCAGCCCACCACAGCCTGTCCCAGCCCACCAGAGCCCGTCCCAGCCCACCACGGCCTGTCCCAGCCCGTCCCAGCCCACCGCAGCACGTCCTAGCCCACCGCAGCCCGTCCCAGCCCACCGCAGCCCGTCCCAGCCCACCGCAGCCCGTCCCAGCCCACCGCAGCTCGTCCCAGCCGTCCCAGCAAATCCCAGCCCACCATAGCTAGTCTCAGCTCACCACAGCGCGTCCCAGTCCACCACATCCACCACAGCCCGTCCCAGACCGTTCCAGCCCACCACAGCCCGTCCCAGCCCACCACAGCCGTCCCAGCCCACCTCAGCTCACCACAGCCCGTCCCACCCCACCACAGCCCACCAGAGGCCGTCCCGGACCACCACCGCCCGTCCCAGCCCACCGCAGCCCGTCCCAGCCCCTCCCAGCCCGTCTCAGCCCACCACAGCCTGTCCCAGCCTGTCCCAGCTCGTCCAAGCCTGTCCCAGACCCCCAGAGCCCATCGCAGCCCACCACAGCCCGTCACAGCCCGTCCCAGCTCTCCACAACCCACCACAGCCCTTCCCAGCCCGTCCCAGCCCACCACAGCCCGTCCCAGCCCACCACGGCCCACGAAAGCCCACCACGGCCCACCACAGCCCGTCCCAGCCCACCAGAGCCCTCCAGCGCCCGTCTCAGCTCACCACAGCCTATCCCAGCCCACCACGGCCCACCACAGCACACCACGGCCCACCGCAGCCTATCCCAACCCGTCCCAGCCCACCACGGCCCGTCCCAGCCCACCACGGCCCATCCCAGCCCACCACGGCCCGTCCCAGCCCGTCCCAGCGCACGACAGCCCGTCACAGCCCACCACAGCCCGTCCCAGCCCATCAGAGCCCACCAGAGCCCACCACAGCTCGTCCCAGCCCACCACAGCCCACAAGAGCTTGTCGCAGACCACCACAGCGCGTCCCAGCCCGTCCCAGCCCACCACAGGCCGTCCCTGCCCCTTACAGCCCACCACAGCCCGTCCCAGACCACCACAGCCCGTCTCAAGCTCACCAGAACCCACCACAGCCCACCACAGCCCACCCCTTCCATCCCGGCCCAAAACGGCCCACCACAGCCCACCACGGTTCACCACGGCCCGTCCCCGCCCACCACGGCCCACTGCAGCCCGTCCCAGCCCACCACAGCCCGTCCCAGCTCACCACAGCCAGTCCCAGCCCACCACAGCCAGTCCCAGCCCACCACAGCCAGTCCCAGCCCGTCCCAGCCCACCACAGCCAGTCCCAGCCCGTCCCAGTTTACCACAGCCCGTACCAGACCACCACGGCCCACCACAGCCCAAAACGGCCCGTCCCAGCACACCACGGCCCACCACAGCCCACCACATCCCGTCCCAGCCAACCACAGCCCATCCCAGGCCACCACGGCCCGTCCCAGGCCACCACGGCCCGTCCCAAACCACCACAGCCCGTCCCAAACCACCACAGCCCGTCCCAGCCCACCACGGCCCACCACAACCCACCACAGCCCGTCCCAGCCCACCACGGCCCAGCACACCCCACCATGGTTCACCACAGCCCGTCCCAGCTCACCAAAGCCCATCCCATCACACCACAGCCCACCAGAGCCCGTCCCAGCCCGTCCCAGTCCACCACGGCACGTCCCAGCCCACCATGGCCCGTCCCAGCCCACCACGGCCCGTCCCAGTCCATCAGGACTCATCCCAGCCCACCACGGCCCACCATAGCCCACCACGGCCCGTCCCCGCCCACCACAGCCCGTCCCAGCACACCACAGCCCGTCCAAGCACACCACAGCACGTCCCCCGCCCACCCCAGGCCGTCCCAGCACACTACAACTCGTCCCAGCCCGTCCCAGCCCGTCCCAGCCCACGACAGCTCATCCCAGCACACCACAGCCCGTCCCAGCACACCACAGCATGTCCCAGCCCACCACAGCCCACCAGAGCCCGTCCCAGCCCGTCCCAGCCCACCACAGCCCATTGCAGCACATCACAGCTCGTTCCAGACCATCAGATCCCGTCCCAGCCCGTCCCAGCCTACCACAGCCCATCTCAAGCTCACAAGAACCCACCAAAGCCCACCACAGCCTGTCCAAGACGACCACGGCCCACCACAGCCCACCACGGCCCGTCCCAGCCCATCACGCCCCACCACAGCCCATCCCTGCCCACCACAGCCCGTCCCAGCACACCACAGACCATCCCAGTCCACCACACACCGTCCCAGCATGTCCCAGCCTGTCCCAACCCACCACAGCCTGTTCCAGACCACCACAGCCCGTCCCAGCACACCACAGCCCGTCCCTAGCCCAACACAGCCCATCCCAGCCCGTGCCAGCCCATCCCAGCCCGTCCCAGCCCACCACAGCCCGTCCCCGCCCGTCCCAGCCCACCACAGACCAGCACAGCCCGTCCCAGCACACCACAGCCTGTCCCAGCCTGTCCCAGCCCGTCCCAGCCCGTCCCAGCACACCACAGACCGTTCCAGACCACCACAGCCCGTCCCCGCCCACCACAGCCCGTCCCAGCTCATTCCAGACCACCAGAACTCGTCTCAGCCCATCCCAGCCCAACACAGCCCATCTCAAGCTCACCAGAACCCACCACAGCCCACCATAGCCCGTCCCAGCCCGTCCCAGCCCACCGCAGCCCGTCCCACCAAACCACAGACCGTCCCTGTCCACTACAGACCGTCCCAGCATGTCCCAGCCCGTCCCAGCCCATCACAGCCCGTTCCAGATCACCACAAACCGTTCCAGCCAACCACGCCCCACCACAGCCCATCCCTGCCCAACACAGCCCGTCCCAGCCCACCACAGCCCGTCCCAGCCCACCACAGCCCGTCCCAGCCCGTCCCAGCTAATCCCAGCCCGACGCAGCCCACCACAGCCCATCCAAGCACACCACAGACCGTCCCAGTCCACCACAGACCGTCCCAGCATGTCCCAGCCCGTCCCAGCCCATCACAGCCCGTTCCAGACCACCACAGCCCACCACAGCCCTTCCCAGCCGGTCCCAGCCCACCACAGCCCGTCACCGCCCACCACAGCCCGTCCCCGCCCACCACAGCTTGTCCCAGCCCACCACAGCCCGTCCCAGCCCGTCCCAGCCCAACCACAGCCCGTTCCAGACCACCAGAGCCCACCACAGTCCACCACAGAATGTCCCAGGCCATCACAGCCTATCTCAGCCTATCCCAGCCTGTCCCAGCCCGTCCCAGCCCGTCCCAGCCGACCACAGCTCGTCCCAGCCCACCACAGCCTGTCCCAGCCCGTCCCCGCCCATCACAGCCCGTCCCAGCCCACCACATTCTGTCCCAGCCCACCAGAGACCGTCCCAGCCCGTCCCAGCCCACCACAGCCTGTCCCAGCACACCACAGCCCATCCCAGCCCACCACAGCCCGTCCCAGCCCGTCCCAGCCCACCACAGCACGTCCCAGCCCGTCCCAGCCCACCACAGCCCGTTCCAGACCCCCAGAGCCTGTCCCAGCCCACCACAGCCCGTCCCAGCCCACCACAGACCGTCCAAGCCCACCACAGCCCGTCCCCGCCCACCACAGCCCGTCCCAGCCCGTCCCAGCCCGTCCCAGCCCACCACAGCCCGTCCCAGCCCACCACTGCCCGTGCCAGCCCACCACTGCCCGTGCCAGCCCACCACAGCCCGTGCCAGCCACCAACAGCCCGTGCCAGCCACCAACAGCCCGTGCCAGCCCACCACAGCCCGTCCCAGCCCACCACAGCCCGTGCCAGCCCACCACAGCCCACCACAGCCTGTCCCAGCCCGTCCCAGACCACCAGAGCCCATCCCAGCCCGTCCCAGCCCTCCACAGCCCGTCTCAAGCTCACCAGAACCTACCACAGCCCACAACAGCCTGTCCCAGACCACCACGGCCAACCACAGCCCATCATGGCCCGTCCCAGCCCACCACGGCCGACCACAGCGAACCACGGCCCACCAAAGCTCACCACAGCCTGTCCCAGCCCACCACAGCCCGTCCCAGCCCACCACAGCCCGTCCCCGCCCGTCCCTGTCGACCACAGCCCGTCCCAGTCCACCACAGCCCATCCCAGCTTGCCACAGCCCATCCCAGCCCGTCACAGCCCACCACAGCCCGTCCCCGCCCACCACAGCCCGTCCCCGCCCATGCCCGTCGACCACAGCCCATCCCAGCCCACCACAGCCCGTCCCAGCACACCACAGCCCGTCCCAGCCCACCACAGCCCGTCCCAGCACGTCCCAGCCCACCACAGCTTGTCCCAGCCCACCACAGCCCATTGCAGCCCATCACAGCTCGTTCCAGACCACCAGAGCCCCTCCCAGCCCGTCCCAGCCCACCACAGCCCATCTCAAGCTCACAAGAACCCACCAAAGCCCACCACAGCCTGTCCCAGACCACCACGGCCTGTCCCAGCCCACCACGGCCCACCACAGCCCACCACGGCCTGTCCCAGCCCACCACGGCCCACCACAGCCCACCACGGGCCGTCTCAGCCCACCATGACCTGTCCCAGCCCACCACGGCCCAACATAGACCATCCCTTCCCATACCGGCCCAAAACGGCCCACGACGGCCCACCACAGCTTACCACAGTTCACCACGGCCTGTCCCAGCCAACCGCGCCCCACCACAGCCCGTCCCAGCCCACCACAGCCCGTCCCAGCCCCTCCCAGCCCGTCTCAGCCCACCACAGCCCGTCCCAGCCTGTCCCAGCCCGTCCCAGACCACCAGAGCCCGTCGCAGCCCACCACAGCCCGTCACAGCCCGTCACAGCTCTCCACAACCCACCACAGCCCGTCCCAGCCTGTCCTCGCCCACCACAGCCCACAAAAGCCCACCACGGCCCACCACAGTTCACCACAGCCCGTCCCAGCCCACCACAGCCCTCCAGAGCCCGTCTCAGCTCACCACAGCCTGTCCCAGCCCACCACAGCCCACCGCAGCCCATCCCAGCCCACCACGGCCCGTCCCAGCCCGTGCCAACCCGTCACAACACACCACAGCCCACCACAGCCCGTCCCTACCCACCACAGCGTGTCCCAACCCACCACAGCCCACCACAGCCCTTCAGAACCCACCACAGCCCACCACAGCCCGTCCCAGGCCACCACAGACCACCACAGCCCACCACAGCCCGTGCCAGCCCACCACAGCCCGCCTCAGCCCACCACAGCCCGTCCCAGCCCACCAGAGCCCGTCCCAGCCTGTTTCAGCCCACCACGGCTAACCACGGCCTGTCCCGGCCCACCACGGCCAACCACGGTCCACCATGGCCCACCAGAGCACACCACGGCCCTTCCCAGTCCACCACAGCCCACCACAGCCTGTCCCAGCCCACCACGGCCCGTTCCAGCCCACCACGGCCCGTCGCAGCCCACCACAGCCCGTCCCAGCCCACCACAGCCCACAAGAGCTTGTCACAGACCACCACAGCCCGTCCCAGCCCACCACAGCCCACTACGGCCCACCACAGCCCGTCCCAGCCCACCACAGCCCGTCCCAGACCACCACAGCCTCTCACAGCACACCACAGCCCATAACAGCCCACCACAGCAAGTACCAGCCCGTCCCAGCCCACCACGGCCCGTCTCAGCCCACCACGGCCCGTCTCAGCTCACCACAACCCGTCCCAGACGACCACAGCCCGTCCCAGCCCACCACAGCCCACCACAGCCCGTCCCAGCCCACCACGGCCCGTCCCAGCCCACCACATCCCGTCCCAGCCCACCAGAGCCCGTCCCAGACTGTTTCAGCCCAGCACGGCTAACCACGACCTGTCCCGGCCCACCACGGCCAACCACGGTCCACCATGGCCCACCAGAGCACACCACGGCCCACCACGGCCCTTCCAAGTCCACCACAGCCCACCACAGCCTGTCCCAGCCCACCACAGCCCGTCCCAGCCCACCACAGCCCGTCCCAGCCCACCACAGCCTGTCCCAGCCAACCACGGCTCGTCCCAGCCCACCACGGCCCACCCCAGCCCACCACGGCCCGTCCCAGCCCACCACGGCCCACCACAGCCCACCACAGGTCACCACAGCCCGTCCTAGCCCAGCACGGCCCGTCCCAGCCCACCACGGACCACCACGGCCCATCTCAGCCCACCACAGCCTGTCCAAGCCCAGCACAGCCCTCCACAACCCTCCACAGCCCGTCCCAACCCTCCACAGCTCATCCCAGCCTACCACAGCCCATCGCAGCCCAACACAGCTTATCCCAGCCCACCGCAGCCCGTCCCAGCCCACCGCAGCCCGTCCTAGCCCACCGAAACCCGTCCCAGCCAACCGCAACCCGTCCCAGCCCACCACAGCCCACCACAGGTCACCACAGCCCACCACCGGTCACCACAGCCCACCACCGGTCACCACAGCCCACCACAGGTCACCACAGACTGTTTCAGCCCACCACGGCAAACCACGGCCCGTCCCAGCCCACCACGGCCCGCCATGGCCCACCACAGCTCGTCCCAGCTAAACAAGGCACACCACAGCCCACCACGGCCCGTCCCAGCCCACCACAGCCCGTCCCAGCCCACCACGGCCGCCGCAGACCATCAGAGCCCGTCCCAGCCCACCACAATCCCGTCCCAGCCCACTATAGCCCGTCCCAGCCCACCACAACCCGTTCTAGCTCACCACAACCCACCACAGCGCACCATAGCCCACCACAGCCCACCACAGCGCACCAGAGTCTGTCCCGGCCCACCAGAGCCTGTCCCAGCCCACCACAGCCCGTCCCAGCCCACCGCAGCCCGCCACGGCCCGTCCCAGCCCACCACAGCCCATTCCAGACCACCAGAGCACTTCCCAGTTCACCAAAGCATCTCCCAGCACACCACAGCCCACCACAGACCGTCCAATTTCACCACAGCCCCTCTCAGCTCACCACAACCCACCACAGCCCGTCCCAGCCCACCACAGCCTATCCCAACCCGTCCCAGCCCACTACGGCCCGTCCCAGCCCACCACGGCCCGTCCCAGCCCGTCCCAGCCCACGACAGCCCGTCCCACCCCACGACAGTCCGTCCCAGCCCACCACAGCTCGTCCCAGCCCACCACAGCCCACCAGAGCCCACCACAGCTCGTCCCAGCCCACCACAGCCCACAAGAGCTTGTCACAGACCACCACAGCCCGTCCCAGCCCACCACAGCCCGTCCCAGCCCACCACGGCCGCCGCAGACCATCAGAGCCCGTCCCAGCCCACCACAATCCCGTCCCAGCCCACTATAGCCCGTCCCAGCCCACCACAACCCGTTCTAGCTCACCACAACCCACCACAGCGCACCATAGCCCACCACAGCGCACCAGAGTCTGTCCCGGCCCACCAGAGCCTGTCCCAGCCCACCACAGCCCGTCCCAGCCCACCGCAGCCCGCCACGGCCCGTCCCAGCCCACCACAGCCCATTCCAGACCACCAGAGCACTTCCCAGTTCACCAAAGCATCTCCCAGCACACCACAGCCCACCACAGACCGTCCAATTTCACCACAGCCCCTCTCAGCTCACCACAACCCACCACAGCCCGTCCCAGCCCACCACAGCCTATCCCAACCCGTCCCAGCCCACTACGGCCCGTCCCAGCCCACCACGGCCCGTCCCAGCCCGTCCCAGCCCACGACAGCCCGTCCCACCCCACGACAGTCCGTCCCAGCCCACCACAGCTCGTCCCAGCCCACCACAGCCCACCAGAGCCCACCACAGCTCGTCCCAGCCCACCACAGCCCACAAGAGCTTGTCACAGACCACCACAGCCCGTCCCAGCCCACCACAGCCCACTACGGCCCACCACAGCCCGTCCCAGCCCACCACAGCCCGTCCCAGCCCACCACAGCCCGTCCCAGCTCGTCCCAGACCACCACAGGCTCTCACAGCACACCACAGCCCGTAACAGCCCACCACAGCAAGTACCAGCCCGTCCCAGCCCACCACGGCCCGTCTCAGCCCACCACGGCCCGTCTCAGCTCACCACAACCCGTCCCAGACGACCACAGCCCGTCCCAGCCCACCACAGCCCGTCCCAGCCCACCACGGCCCGTCCCAGCCCACCACATCCCGTCCCAGCCCACCAGAGCCCGTCCCAGCCTGTTTCAGCCCAGCACGGCTAACCACGGTCTGTCCCGGCCCACCACGGCCAACCACGGTCCACCATGGCCCACCAGAGCACACCACGGCCCACCACGGCCCTTCCCAGTCCACCACAGCCCACCACAGCCTGTCCCAGCCCACCACGGCCCGTCCCAGCCCACCACGGCCCGTCCCAGCCCACCACGGCCCATCACAGCCCACCACAGTTCACCACAGCCCGTCCTAGCCCAGCACGGCCCGTCCCAGCCCACCACGGACCACCACGGCCCATCTCAGCCCACCACAGCCTGTCCAAGCCCAGCACAGCCCTCCACAACCCTCCACAGCCCGTCCCAACCCTCCACAGCTCATCCCAGCCTACCACAGCCCGTCACAGCCCAACACAGCTTATCCCAGCCCACCGAAACCCGTCCCAGCCCACCGCAACCCGTCCCAGCCCACCACAGCCCACCACAGGTCACCACAGCCCACCACCGGTCACCACAGCCCACCACAGGTCACCACAGCCTGTTTCAGCCCACCACGGCAAACCACGGCCCGTCCCAGCTCACGACGGCCCGCCATGGCCCACCACAGCCCGTCCCAGATCAACACGGCGCACCACAGCCCACCACGGCCCGTCCCGGCCCACCACAGCCCGTCCCAGCACACCACAGCCCACCACAGCCCATCACAGCCCACCACAGCCCTTCCCAGCTTACCACAGCCCACACCAGACCGTCCCAGCCCACCACAGACCGTCCCAGCCCACCACAGCCCACCACAGGCCGTCCCAGCCCACCACTGCCCGTCCCAGCCCACCGCAGCCTATCCCAACCCGTTCCAGCCCACCACGGCCCGTCCCAGCCCACCACGGCCCGTCCCAGCCCACCACAGCCCGTCCCAGCCCGTCCCAGCCCACGACAGTCCGTCCCAGCCCACCAGAGCCCACCAGAGCCCACCACAGCTCGTCCCAGCCCACCACAGCCCACAAGAGCTTGTCACAGACCACCACAGCCCGTCCCAGCCCACCACAGCCCGTCCCAGCTCGTCCCAGACCACCACAGCCTCTCACAGCACACCACAGCCCGTAACAGCCCACCACAGCAAGTACCAGCCCGTCTCAGCCCACCACGGCCCGTCTCAGCCCACCACAACCCGTCCCAGACGACCACAGCCCTTCCCAGCCCACCACAGCCCGTCCCAGCCCACCACGGCCCGTCCCAGCCCACCACATCCCGTCCCAGCCCACCAGAGCCCGTCCCAGCCTGTTTCAGCCCACCACGGCTAACCACGGCCTGTCCCGGCCCACCACGGCCAACCACGGTCCACCACGGCCCACCAGAGCACACCACGGCCCACCACGGCCCTTCCCAGTCCACCACAGCCCACCACGGCCTGTCCCAGCCCACCACGGCCCGTCCCAGCCCACCACGGCTCATCACAGCCCACCACAGTTCACCACAGCCCGTCCTAGCCCAGCACGGCCCGTCCCAGCCCACCACGGACCACCACGGCCCATCTCAGCCCACCACAGCCTGTCCAAGCCCAGCACAGCCCTCCACAACCCTCCACAGCCCGTCCCAACCCTCCACAGCTCATCCCAGCCTACCACAGCCCGTCGCAGCCCAACACAGCTCGTCCCAGACCACCGAAACCCGTCCCAGCCCACCGCAACATGTCCCAGCCCACCACAGCCCACCACAGGTCACCACAGCCCACCACCGGTCACCACAGCCCACCACAGGTCACCACAGCCTGTTTCAGCCAACCACGGCAAACCACGGCCCGTCCCAGCCCACCACGGCCCGCCATGGCCCACCACAGCTCGTCCCAGATAAACACGGCGCACCACAGCCCACCACGGCCCGTCCCGGCCCACCACAGCCCATCCCAGCACACCACAGCCCACCACAGCCCATCACAGCCCACCACAGCCCGTCCCAGCTTACCACAGCCCACCACAGACCGTCCCAGCCCACCACAGCCCGTCCAAGGCCATCCCAGCCCGTCTCAGCCCACCACGGCCTGTCCCAGCTTGTCCCAGCTCGTCCAAGCCTGTCCCAGACCCCCAGAGCCCGTCGCAGCCCACCACAGCCCGTCACAGCCCGTCCCAGCTCTCCACAACCCACCGCAGCCCGTCCCAGCCCACCACAGCCCGTCCCAGCACACCACGGCCCACAAAAGCCCACCACGGCCCACCACAGCCCACCACAGCCCGTCCCAGCCCACCACAAGCCGTCCTAGCCCACCACAGAACTCCAGAGCCCGTCTCAGCTCACCACAGCCTATCCCAGCCCACCACGGCCCACCACATCACACCACGGCCCACCGCAGCCTATCCCAACCCGTCCCAGCCCACCACGGCCCGTCCCAGCCCGTCCCAGCCCACGACAGCCCGTCCCAGCCCACCAGAGCCCACCAGAGACCACCACAACTCCTCCCAGCCCACCACAGCCCACAAGAGCTTGTCACAGACCACCACAGCCCGTCCCAGCCCACCACAGCCCGTCCCAGCCCACCACAGGCCACTACAGCACACCACAGGCTACCGTAGACCACCACAGCCCGTCCCAGCCCACCACAGCCTGTCCCGTCCCACCACAGCCCACCACAGCCCGTCCCAGCCCGTCCCAGCCCATCTCAGCTCACCACAACCCACCACAGCCCGTCCAAGCCCACCACAGCCCATTACAGCTTACCACAGCCCGTCCCAGCCTACCAGAGCCCGTTCCAGCCCACCAGAGCCCACCAAAGCCCGTCCCCGCTCACCACAGCCCGTCCAAGCCCGTCCCAGGCCACCACAGCCCTTCCCTGCTCACCACAGCCTGTCCCCGAACACCACAACTTGTCCCCGCCCACTACAGCCCGGCCCGGCCCACCACAGCCCGTCACGGCCAACCAAGGCCGGTCCTGGCACACCACGGCCCGTCCCAGCCCAACACAGCTTGTCCCAGCCCACCACGTCCGACCACAGCCCACCACGGCCCACCACAACCCACCACGGCTTACCACAGCCCACCACAGTTCACCACGGCACACCACGGCACGTCATAGCCCACCACAGCCTGTCCCAGCCCACCACGGCCCGCCACAGCCCACCACGGCCCACCGCATCCCGTCCCAGCCCACCACAGCCCGTCCCAGCCCACCACAGCCTGTCCCGTCCCACCACAGCCCGTCCCGGCCCACCAGAGCCCGTCTCAGCACACCACAGCCCGTCCTGGCTCACCACAGCCCGTCCCGTCCCACCACAGCCCACCACAGCCCGTCCCGTCCCACCACAGCCCACCACAGCCCGTCCCAGACCACCACAGCCCGTCCCAGCCCACCACAGGCCACTACAGCACACCACAGGCTACCGTAGACCACCACAGCCCGTCCCAGCCCACCACAGCCCGTCCCGTCCCACCACAGCCCACCACAGCCCGTCCAAGCCTGCCACAGCCCGTCCCAGCCCGCCACAGCCCAATACAGCCCACCACAGCCCAATACAGCCCACCACAGCCCGTCTCAGCTCACCACAACCCACCACAGCCTGTCCAAGCCCACCACAGCCCATTACAGCTTACCACAGCCCGTCCCAGCCCACCAGACCCCGTTCCAGCCCACCAGAGCCCACCAAAGCCCGTCCCAGCCCACCACAGCCCGTCCCAGGCCACCACAGCCCTTCCCTGCTCACCACAGCCTGTCCCAGCCCACCACAGACCGTCCCAGCTCTCCACAGCTCTCCATAGCCCGTTCCAATCCTCCACAGCTTATCCCAGCCCACTACAGCCCGTCCCAGCCCACCACAGCCCCACCCAGCCCATCACAGGCCACTACAGCACACCACAACCTACCGCAGACCACCACAGCCCGTCCCAGCCCATCACAGCTCGTACCAGCCCGACACAGCCCACCACAGCCCGTCTCAGCTCACCACAGCCCGTCCCAGCCCACCACGGCCCACCACAGCCCGTCCCAGCTAAACACAGTCCGTCCCAGCCCGTCCCAGCCCACCACACTCACCACAACTCGTCCCAGACCATTCCAGCACAGCACAGCCCATCCAAGCCCACCACAGCCCGTCCCAGCCCACCATAGCCGTTCTAGCCCGTCACAGCCCACCACAGCCCTTCCCAGCCCCCCACAGCCCACCACGGCCCCTCCCAGCCCTACACAGGCTGTCCCAGACCGTCCCAGCCCACCACAGCCCGTCCCAGCCCACCACAGCCCGTCCCAACCCACCAAAGCCCATTCCAGCCATACCCAACCCACCACAGCCGGTTTGAGACCACCGGAGCCCGTCCCAGCCCACCACAGCCCGTCCCAGCCCACCACAGCCCGTCCCAGCCCACCACAGCCCACCACAGCTTGTCCCAGCCCACCACAGTCCGTCCCAGCCCACCACAGCCCGTCCCAGGACACCACAGTCCGTCCCAGCCCACCATGGCCCGTCCCAGCCCACCACGGCCCACCACAGCCCGTCCCAGCCCACCACAGCAGGTCCCAGCCCACCACAGCCCACCAAAGCCCGTCCCCGCTCACCACACCCCGTCCCCGCCCACCACAGCCCATCCCCGCCCACCACAGCCCATCCCCGCCCACCACAGCACTTCCCGGCCACCACACCATGTCCCCGCCCACCACAACTTGTCCCCACCCACTACGGCCCTTCCCGGCCCACCACGGCCCGTCCCAGCCAAGCAAGACCGGTCCCGGCCCACCACGGCACGTCCCAACCCACCACGGCCCAGCCCAGCCCACCACAACCCACCACAGCCCATTACAGCTTACCACAGCCCGTCCCAACCCACCACAGCCTGTTCCAGCCCACCACAGCCTGTTCCAGCCCACCACAGACCGTGCCCGCCCACCACAGCACATTCAAGCCCGTCCCAGCCCACCACAACCCGTCACCGCCCACCACAGCCCGTCCAAGGCGTCCCAGCCCGTCCCAGCCCATCTCAGCCCGTCCCAGCCCACCAGAACTCGTCCCAGCCAAACACAGCTCGTCCCAGCCCACCACAGCCCGTCTACACACCAAAGCCCGTTCCAGCCCACCACAGCCCACCAAAGCCCGTCCCCGCCCACCACAACCCGTCACCGCCCACCACAACCCGTCCAAGGCGTCCCAGCCCGTCCCAGCCCAGGTCAGCCCGTCCCAGCCCACCACAGCCCGTCCCAGCCCACTACAGCCCGTCCAAGCCTGTCCCAGTCCATTGCGGCCCACCACATCCCGTCCCAGCCCGTCCCATCCCACCATAGACCACCACAGCTCGTCCCAGCCCACCACAGCCCACCACAGCCCGTCCCAGCACGTCCCAGCCCGTCCCGGCCCACCACAGCCTGTCTCAACCCGATCCAGCTCACCACAGCCTGTCCCAGCTCACCACATCCCATCATAGCCCCCCACAGCCCATCCCAGCCCACCACAGCTCACCACAGTTCACCACGGCCGGTCCCAGCCCACAACGGCCCACCGCGGCCCACCACAGACCGTCCCAGCCCACCACGGCCCGTCCCAGCCCACCACGGCCCGTCCCAGTTCGTGCCAGACAATACCAGCCCACCACAGCCCGTGCCAGCCTGTCCCAGTCCATTGCGGCCCACCACATCCCGTCCCAGCCCGTCCCATCCCACCATAGACCACCACAGCTCGTCCCAGCCCACCACAGCCCGTCCCAGCACGTCCCAGCCCGTCCCGGCCCACCACAGCCTGTCTCAGCCCGATCCAGCTCACCACAGCCTGTCCCAGCTCACCACATCCCGTCATAGCCCCCCACAGCCCATCCCAGCCCACCACAGCTCACCACAGTTCACCACGGCCCGTCCCAGCCCACAACAGCCCACCGCGGCCCACCACGGCCCGTCCCAGCCCACCACGGCCCGTCCCAGCCCACCACGGCCCGTCCCAGCCAACCACGGCCCGTCCCAGTTCGTGCCAGCCAATACCAGCCCACCACAGCCCGTGCCAGCCTGTCCCAGCCCACCACAGCCCTTCCCAGCCCACCACAGCCCTTCCCAGCCCACCACAGCCCACCACAGGCCGTCCCATCCCACCAGAGCCCACCACAGCTTGTCCCAGACCACCACAGCCCGTCCCAGCCCACCACAGCTCACCACAGACCGTCCCAGCCCACCAGAGCCCGTCCCAGCTTCCCACAGCCCACCACGGCCTGTCCCAGCCCTCCACAGCCCACCACAGCCCGTCCCAGCCCACCACAGCCCGTCCCAGCCCTTCCCAGCCCACCACAGACCATCCCGGCCCACCGCAGTCCGTCCCAGCCCAGCACAGCCCGTCCCAGCCCAGCACAGCCCGTCCCAGCCCAGCACAGCCCGTCCCAGCCCACCACGGCCACTCACAGCCCACCACGGCCACCCACAGCCCACCACGGCCCACCACAGCCCCTTCCAGACCAACACAGCATGTCCCAGCCCTCCACAGCCCACCACAGACTATCTCAGCCCACCACAGCCCGTCCCAGCCCACCACAGCCCGTCCCAGCCCACCACAGCTTGTCCCAGCCCACCACAGCGCGTCCCAGCCCACCACAGCGCGTCCCAGCCCACCAGAGCCCGTCCCAGCACACCACAGCCTACAACAGCACGTCCCGGCCCACCAAAGCCCGTCCCAGCCCACTACGGTCCACCACGGCCCGCCCAGGCCCATCACCGCCCGTCCCGGCCCACCGTGGCCCACCTCAGCCCACCACAGCCCACCTCAGCCCACCACTGCCCGTCCCAGCCCGTCCCAGCTCGTCCCAGCCCACCACAGGCCTTCCCAGCCCCTCCCAGACCCCCAGAGACGGCCCAGCCCGTTTCAGCCCCTCCCAGACCGTCTCAGCTCACCACACCCCACCACAGCCCATCCCAGCCCACCACGGCCTGTTCCAGCCCACCATAGCCCGTCCCAACCTACCACAGCTTGTCCCGGCCCATCATAGCCCATCCCGGCCCACCACAGCCCGTCCCGGCCCACCAGAGCCCGTCTCAGCACACCACAGCCTGTCCTGGCTCACCGCAGCCCGTCCCGTCCAACCACAGCCCACCACAGCCCGTCCCAGCCCACCACAGCCCGTCCCAGCCCACCACAGGCCACTACAGCACACCACAGGCTACCGTAGACCACCACAGCCCGTCCCAGCCCACCACCGCCTGTCCCGTCCCACCACAGCCCACCACAGCCCGTCCCAGCCCGTCCCAGCCCATCTCAGCTCACCACAACCCACCACAGCCCGTCCAAGCCCACCACAGCCCATTACAGCTTACCACAGCCCGTCCCAGCCTACCAGAGCCCGTCCCAGGCCACCACAGCCCTTCCCTGCTCACCACAGCCTGTCCCAGCCCACCACAGACCGTCCCAGCTCTCCACAGCTCTCCATAGCCCGTTCCAATCCTCCACAGCTTATCCCAGCCCACTACAGCCCGTCCCAGCCCACCACAGCCCCACCCAGCCCATCACAGGCCACTACAGCACACCACAACCTACCGCAGACCACCACAGCCCGTCCCAGCCCATCACAGCTCGTACCAGCCCGACACAGCCCACCACAGCCCGTCTCAGCTCACCACAGCCCGTCCCAGCCCACCACGGCCCACCACAGCCCGTCCCAGCTAAACACAGTCCGTCCCAGCCCGTCCCAGCCCACCACACTCACCACAACTCGTCCCAGACCATTCCAGCACAGCACAGCCCATCCAAGCCCACCACAGCCCGTCCCAGCCCACCATAGCCGTTCTAGCCCGTCACAGCCCACCACAGCCCTTCCCAGCCCCCCACAGCCCACCACGGCCCCTCCCAGCCCTACACAGGCTGTCCCAGACCGTCCCAGCCCACCACAGCCCGTCCCAGCCCACCACAGCCCGTCCCAACCCACCAAAGCCCATTCCAGCCATACCCAACCCACCACAGCCGGTTTGAGACCACCGGAGCCCGTCCCAGCCCACCACAGCCCGTCCCAGCCCACCACAGCCCGTCCCAGCCCACCACAGCCCACCACAGCTTGTCCCAGCCCACCACAGTCCGTCCCAGCCCACCACAGCCCGTCCCAGGACACCACAGTCCGTCCCAGCCCACCATGGCCCGTCCCAGCCCACCACGGCCCACCACAGCCCGTCCCAGCCCACCACAGCAGGTCCCAGCCCACCACAGCCCACCAAAGCCCGTCCCCGCTCACCACACCCCGTCCCCGCCCACCACAGCCCATCCCCGCCCACCACAGCCCATCCCCGCCCACCACAGCACTTCCCGGCCACCACACCATGTCCCCGCCCACCACAACTTGTCCCCACCCACTACGGCCCTTCCCGGCCCACCACGGCCCGTCCCAGCCAAGCAAGACCGGTCCCGGCCCACCACGGCACGTCCCAACCCACCACGGCCCAGCCCAGCCCACCACAACCCACCACAGCCCATTACAGCTTACCACAGCCCGTCCCAACCCACCACAGCCTGTTCCAGCCCACCACAGCCTGTTCCAGCCCACCACAGACCGTGCCCGCCCACCACAGCACATTCAAGCCCGTCCCAGCCCACCACAACCCGTCACCGCCCACCACAGCCCGTCCAAGGCGTCCCAGCCCGTCCCAGCCCATCTCAGCCCGTCCCAGCCCACCAGAACTCGTCCCAGCCAAACACAGCTCGTCCCAGCCCACCACAGCCCGTCTACACACCAAAGCCCGTTCCAGCCCACCACAGCCCACCAAAGCCCGTCCCCGCCCACCACAACCCGTCACCGCCCACCACAACCCATCCAAGGCGTCCCAGCCCGTCCCAGCCCAGGTCAGCCCGTCCCAGCCCACCACAGCCCGTCCCAGCCCACTACAGCCCGTCCAAGCCTGTCCCAGTCCATTGCGGCCCACCACATCCCGTCCCAGCCCGTCCCATCCCACCATAGACCACCACAGCTCGTCCCAGCCCACCACAGCCCACCACAGCCCGTCCCAGCACGTCCCAGCCCGTCCCGGCCCACCACAGCCTGTCTCAACCCGATCCAGCTCACCACAGCCTGTCCCAGCTCACCACATCCCATCATAGCCCCCCACAGCCCATCCCAGCCCACCACAGCTCACCACAGTTCACCACGGCCGGTCCCAGCCCACAACGGCCCACCGCGGCCCACCACAGACCGTCCCAGCCCACCACGGCCCGTCCCAGCCCACCACGGCCCGTCCCAGTTCGTGCCAGACAATACCAGCCCACCACAGCCCGTGCCAGCCTGTCCCAGTCCATTGCGGCCCACCACATCCCGTCCCAGCCCGTCCCATCCCACCATAGACCACCACAGCTCGTCCCAGCCCACCACAGCCCGTCCCAGCACGTCCCAGCCCGTCCCGGCCCACCACAGCCTGTCTCAGCCCGATCCAGCTCACCACAGCCTGTCCCAGCTCACCACATCCCGTCATAGCCCCCCACAGCCCATCCCAGCCCACCACAGCTCACCACAGTTCACCACGGCCCGTCCCAGCCCACAACAGCCCACCGCGGCCCACCACGGCCCGTCCCAGCCCACCACGGCCCGTCCCAGCCCACCACGGCCCGTCCCAGCCAACCACGGCCCGTCCCAGTTCGTGCCAGCCAATACCAGCCCACCACAGCCCGTGCCAGCCTGTCCCAGCCCACCACAGCCCTTCCCAGCCCACCACAGCCCTTCCCAGCCCACCACAGCCCACCACAGGCCGTCCCATCCCACCAGAGCCCACCACAGCTTGTCCCAGACCACCACAGCCCGTCCCAGCCCACCACAGCTCACCACAGACCGTCCCAGCCCACCAGAGCCCGTCCCAGCTTCCCACAGCCCACCACGGCCTGTCCCAGCCCTCCACAGCCCACCACAGCCCGTCCCAGCCCACCACAGCCCGTCCCAGCCCTTCCCAGCCCACCACAGACCATCCCGGCCCACCGCAGTCCGTCCCAGCCCAGCACAGCCCGTCCCAGCCCAGCACAGCCCGTCCCAGCCCAGCACAGCCCGTCCCAGCCCACCACGGCCACTCACAGCCCACCACGGCCACCCACAGCCCACCACGGCCCACCACAGCCCCTTCCAGACCAACACAGCATGTCCCAGCCCTCCACAGCCCACCACAGACTATCTCAGCCCACCACAGCCCGTCCCAGCCCACCACAGCCCGTCCCAGCCCACCACAGCTTGTCCCAGCCCACCACAGCGCGTCCCAGCCCACCACAGCGCGTCCCAGCCCACCAGAGCCCGTCCCAGCACACCACAGCCTACAACAGCACGTCCCGGCCCACCAAAGCCCGTCCCAGCCCACTACGGTCCACCACGGCCCGCCCAGGCCCATCACCGCCCGTCCCGGCCCACCGTGGCCCACCTCAGCCCACCACAGCCCACCTCAGCCCACCACTGCCCGTCCCAGCCCGTCCCAGCTCGTCCCAGCCCACCACAGGCCTTCCCAGCCCCTCCCAGACCCCCAGAGACGGCCCAGCCCGTTTCAGCCCCTCCCAGACCGTCTCAGCTCACCACACCCCACCACAGCCCATCCCAGCCCACCACGGCCTGTTCCAGCCCACCATAGCCCGTCCCAACCTACCACAGCTTGTCCCGGCCCATCATAGCCCATCCCGGCCCACCACAGCCCGTCCCGGCCCACCAGAGCCCGTCTCAGCACACCACAGCCTGTCCTGGCTCACCGCAGCCCGTCCCGTCCAACCACAGCCCACCACAGCCCGTCCCAGCCCACCACAGCCCGTCCCAGCCCACCACAGGCCACTACAGCACACCACAGGCTACCGTAGACCACCACAGCCCGTCCCAGCCCACCACCGCCTGTCCCGTCCCACCACAGCCCACCACAGCCCGTCCCAGCCCGTCCCAGCCCATCTCAGCTCACCACAACCCACCACAGCCCGTCCAAGCCCACCACAGCCCATTACAGCTTACCACAGCCCGTCCCAGCCTACCAGAGCCCGTTCCAGCCCACCAGAGCCCACCAAAGCCCGTCCCCGCTCACCACAGCCCGTCCCAGCCCGTCCCAGGCCACCACAGCCCTTCCCTGCTCACCACAGCCTGTCCCCGCCCACCAGAACTTGTCCCCGCCCACTACAGCCCGGCCCGGCCCACCACGGCCCGTCACGGCCAACCAAGGCCGGTCCTGGCCCACCACGGCCCCTCCCAGCCCACCACAGCTTGTCCCAGCCCACCACGTCCGACCACAGCCCACCACGGCCCACCACAACCCACCACAGCTTACTACAGCCCACCACAGTTCACCACGGCACACCACGGCACGTCATAGCCCACCACAGCCTGTCCCAGCCCACCACGGCCCACCACAGCCCACCACGGCCCACCGCATCCCGTCCCAGCCCACCACAGCCAGTCCCAGCCCACCACAGCCTGTCCCGTCCCACCACAGCCCGTCCCGGCCCACCAGAGCCCGTCTCAGCACACCACAGCCCGTCCTGGCTCACCACAGCCCGTCCCGTCCCACTACAGCCCACCACAGCCCGTCCCAGACCACCACAGCCCGTCCCAGCCCACCACATGCCACTACAGCACACCACAGGCTACCGTAGACCACCACAGCCCGTCCCAGCCCACCACAGCCCGTCCCGTCCCACCACAGCCCACCACAGCCCGTCCAAGCCTGCCACAGCCCGTCCCAGCCCGCCACAGCCCAATACAGCCCACCACAGCCCAATACAGCCCAACACAGCCCGTCTCAGCTCTCCACAACCCACCACAGCCCGTCCAAGCCCACCACAGCCCATTACAGCTTACCACAGCCCGTCCCAGCCCACCAGACCCCGTTCCAGCCCACCAGAGCCCACCAAAGCCCGTCCCAGCCCACCACAGCCCGTCCCAGGCCACCACAGCCCTTCCCTGCTCACCACAGCCTGTCCCAGCCCACCACAGACCGTCCCAGCTCTCCACAGCTCTCCATAGCCCGTTCCAATCCTCCACAGCTTATCCCAGCCCACCACAGCCCGTCCCAGCCCACCACAGCCCCACCCAGCCCATCACAGGCCACTACAGCACACCACAACCTACCGCAGACCACCACAGCCCGTCCCAGCCCATCACAGCTCGTACCAGCCCGACACAGCCCACCACAGCCCGTCTCAGCTCACCACAGCCCGTCCCAGCCCACCACGGCCCACCACAGCCCGTCCCAGCTAAACACAGTCCGTCCCAGCCCGTCCCAGCCCACCACACTCACCACAACTCGTCCCAGACCGTTCCAGCACAGCACAGCCCATCCCAGCCCACCACAGACCGTCCCAGCCCACCATAGCCGTTCTAGCCCGTCCCAGCCCACCACAGCCCTTCCCAGCCCCCCACAGCCCACCACAGCCCCTCCCAGCCCTACACAGGCTGTCTCAGACCGTCCCAGCCCACCACAGCCCGTCCCAGCCCACCACAGCCCGTCCCAACCCACCACAGCCCGTCCCAGCCCACCACAGCCTGTCCCAACCCACCAAAGCCCATTCCAGCCATACCCAACCCACCACAGCCGGTTTGAGACCATCGGAGCCCGTCCCAGCCCACCACAGCCCATCCCCGCCCACCACAGCCCGTCCCCGCCCACCACAGCCTGTCCCAGCTCGACCCAGCCCGTCCCAGGCCTTCCCAGCCCACCACAGCCTGTCCCAGACCACGACAGCCCGTCCCGGACCTACCACAACCCGTCCTCGACCACAACAGCAGGTCCAAGCCCACCACACACCGTGCCAGCCCACCACAGCCCGTCCCAACCCACCACAGCCCACCACAGCCCGTCCCAGCCCACCACAGCCCACCATGGCTTACCACGACCCACCACAGCCTGTCCCAGCCCATCCCAGCCCATCTCAGCCCGTCCCAGCCCACCACAGGCCACCATAGCCCGTCCCAGCTCACAACAGCCCGTCCCCGCCCACCAGAGCCCGTCCCGGCCCACCTCAGCTTGTCCCAGCTCATCCTAGCCCACCACAGCCCGTCCCAGCCCACCACATAATGTACCAGCCCATAGAAGCCCACCACAGCCTGTCCCAGCCCACCACGGCCCGTCCGAGCCCACCCCAGCCCACCAAAGCCCACCACAGCCCATCTGAGCTCACCACAGCCCGTCCCAGCCCACCACGGCCCGTCCCAGCCCACCACGGCCCGTCCCAGCCCACCACGGCCCGTCCCAGCCCGTCCCCGCTCGTCCCAGCCCACCACAGCCCACCACAGCTGGTCACAGCCCACCACAGCCTGTCCCAGCCCATCCCATCCCACGACAGCCCGTCACAGCCTGTCCCAGCCCACCACGGCACGTCCCAGCCCACCACATCTTTTCCCAGCTTGTCCCAGCTCACCACAGCCTGTCCCAGCCCACCGCAGCCCGTCCCAGCCCACCACATCAAGTACCAGTCCGTCCCAGCCCACCACGGCCCGTCCCAGCCCACCACAGCCCGTCCCAGACCACCACAGCCTCTCACAGCACACCACAGCCCGTAACAGCCCACCACAGCAAGTACCAGCCCGTCCCAGCCCACCACGGCCCGTCTCAGCCCACCACAGCCCGTCTCAGCTCACCACAGCCTGTCGCAACCCACCACAGCCCACCACAGCCCTTCAGAACCCACCACAGCCCACCACAGCCCGTCCCAGCCCTCCACAGCTCGTCCCAGGCCACCACAGACCACCACAGCCCACCACAGCCCGTGCCAGCCCACCACAGCACGCCTCAGCCCACTACAGCCCGTCCCAGCCCACCACAGCCCGTCCCAGCCCACCACAGCTTGTCCCAGACACCCACAGCTCTTCCCAGCCCACCATAACCAACCACAGCCTATCCCAGCCGATCCCAGCCCACCACAGCCCGTCCCATCACACCACAGCCCACCACAGCCCGTCCCAGCAGACCACGGCCCGTCCCAGCCCACCACGGCCCGTCCCAGCCCACCACGGCCCACCACGGCCCATCCGGGCCCAACACAGCCCACCAAGGCGCACCACAGCCCATCCCAGCCCATTACAGCCTGTCCCAGACCACCACATCCCATCTCAGCCCACCACAGCCCGTCCCAGCCCACCACAACCGACCACAGCCCACCACAGCCCACCACGGCCGACCACAGCCCACCACGGCCGACCACAGCCCACCACGGCCCATCCAAGCCCACCACGGTCCACCACGGCACATCCCAGCCCACCACAGACCACCACAGCCCGTCCCAGCCCGTCCCAGCCCACCACAGTATGTCCCAGACCACCAGAGCCCGTCCCAGCCCACCACAGCCCGTCCCAGCCCACCACACCCCACCACGCCCCGTCCCAACCCACCAGAGCCCGTCCCAGGTCACCACAGCCCACCACAGCCCGTCCCAGACCACCAGAGGTCGTCCCAACCCACCACTAACCCACCAAAGCCCGTCCCTGCCCACCACAGCCCGTCCCAGCCAACCACAGCGCACCACAGCCCGTCCCAACCCACCAGAGCCCGTCCCAACTTACCACATCCCGTCCCAGCTTACCACAGCCCATCACAGCCCACCGCGGTCCACCACAGCCCACCACAGCCCGTCCCAGCCCACCACAGCCCATAACAACCCACCACGGCCCGTCCTGGCCCACCACGGCCCGTCCCGGCGTACTACGGCACGTCCCAGCCCACCACAGCCTGTCCCAGCCCACCAGAGCCCGTCCCAGCCCACCACGGCCTGTCCCAGCCCGTCCCAGCCCACCGCAGCACGTCCTAGCCCACCGCAGCCCGTCCCAGCCCACCGCAGCCCGTCCCAGCCCACCGCAGCCCGTCCCAGCCCACCGCAGCTCGTCCCAGCCGTCCCAGCAAATCCCAGCCCACCATAGCTAGTCTCAGCTCACCACAGCGCGTCCCAGTCCACCACATCCACCACAGCCCGTCCCAGACCGTTCCAGCCCACCACAGCCCGTCCCAGCCCACCACAGCCGTCCCAGCCCACCTCAGCTCACCACAGCCCGTCCCACCCCACCACAGCCCACCAGAGGCCGTCCCGGACCACCACCGCCCGTCCCAGCCCACCGCAGCCCGTCCCAGCCCCTCCCAGCCCGTCTCAGCCCACCACAGCCTGTCCCAGCCTGTCCCAGCTCGTCCAAGCCTGTCCCAGACCCCCAGAGCCCATCGCAGCCCACCACAGCCCGTCACAGCCCGTCCCAGCTCTCCACAACCCACCACAGCCCTTCCCAGCCCGTCCCAGCCCACCACAGCCCGTCCCAGCCCACCACGGCCCACGAAAGCCCACCACGGCCCACCACAGCCCGTCCCAGCCCACCAGCACAGCCTGTCTCAGCCTATCCCAGCCTGTCCCAGCCCACCACAGCCCGTCCCAGCCCACCACAGCCCACCACAGCCCGTCACAGCCCGTCCCAGCACACCACAGCATGTCCCAGCCCGTCCCAGCCCACCACAGACCAGCACAGCCCACCACAGCCCGTCCCTGCCCACCACAGACCGTCCCTGTCCACCACAGCCCGTCCCAGCCCGTCCCAGCCCACCACAGCCCGTCCCAGCACACCACAGCCCGTCCCAGCCCGTCCCAGCTCGTCCCACCCCGTCCCGGCCCACCACAGCCCGTCCCAGCCCACCACAGCCCGTCCCAGCCCACCACAGCCCGTCCCAGCACACCACAGCCAACCAGAGCCTGTCCCAGCCCGTCCCAGACCACCACGGCCCACCACAGCCCACCACAGTTCACCACGGGCCATCTCAGCCCTCCATGACCTGTCCCAGCCCACCATGACCTGTCCCAGCCCACCACGGCCCACCACAGCCCATCCCATCCCATACCGGCTCAAAACGGCCCACAACGGCCCACCACAGCCCACCACGGTTCACCACGGCCCGTCCCAGCCCACCACGCCCCACCGCAGCCCATCCCTGCCCACCACAGCCCGTCCCAGCACACCACAGACCATCCCAGTCCACCACACACCGTCCCAGCATGTCCCAGCCTGTCCCAACCCACCACAGCCTGTTCCAGACCACCACAGCCTGTCCCAGCCCACCACAGCCCGTCCCAGCACACCACAGCCCGTCCCTAGCCCACCACAGCCCGTCCCAGCCCGCCACAGCCCGTCCCAGCCCGTCCGAGCCCACCACAGCCCGTCCCCGCCCGTCCTAGCCCACCACAGACCAGCACAGCCCGTCCCAGCACACCACAGCCCGTCCCAGCCCGTCCCAGCCCGTCGCAGCCTGTCGCAGCCCACCACAGACTGTCCCAGCCCACCACAGCCCGTCCCAGCCCACCACAGCCCATCCTAGCCCACCACAGCCCGTCCCAGCCCGTCCCAGCCCGTCCCAGCCCACCACAGCCCGTCCCAGCCCACCACAGCCCGTCCCAGCCCACCACAGCCCGTCCCAGCCCACCACGGCCCATTCCAGCACACCACGGCCCGTCCCAGCCCACCACGGCCCGTCCCAGCCCACCACAGACCGTCCCAGCCCACCACAGACCGTCCCAGCCCGTCCCAGCCCGTCCCAGCCCACCACAGCCCGTCCCAGCCCACCACAGCCCGTCCCAGCCAACCACAGCCCGTCCCAGCCCACACACAGCCCGTCCCAGCTCGTCCCAGCCCGTCCCAGCCCAACACAGCCCGTCCCAGACCACCACAGCCCGTCCCCGCCCGTCTCAGCCCACCAGAGCCCGTCCCAGCCCATCCCAGCCCACCACAGGCCGTCCCAGCACATCACAGCTCGTTCCAGACCACCAGAGCCCGTCCCAGCCCTTCCTAGCCCACCACAGCCCATCTCAAGCTCACCAGAACCCACCAAAGCCCACCACAGCCTGTCCCAGACCACCACGGCCCACCACAGACGACCACGGCCCACCACAGCCCACCACAGTTCACCACGGGCCATCTCAGCCCTCCATGACCTGTCCCAGCCCACCATGACCTGTCCCAGCCCACCACGGCCCACCACAGCCCATCCCTTCCCATACCGGCTCAAAACGGCCCACCACGGCCCACCACAGACCACCACGGTTCACCACGGCCCGTCCCAGCCCACCACGCCCCACCACAGCCCATCCCTGCCCACCACAGCCCGTCCCAGCACGTCCCAGCCTGTCCCAACCCACCACAGCCTGTTCCAGACCACCACAGCCCGTCCAGCCCACCACAGCCTGTTTCAGACCACCACAGCCCGTCCCAGCCCATCCCAGCACACCACAGCCCGTCCAAGCCCACCACAGCCCGTCCCAGCTCACCACAGCCCGTCCCAGCCCACCACAGCCCGTCCCCGCCCACCACAGCCCGTCCCAGCCCACCACAGCCCGTCCCAGCCCACCACAGCCCGTCCCAGCCCACCACAGCCCGTCCCAGCACACCACAGCCCACCACAGCCCACCAGAGTTCGTCCCAGCCCGTCCCAGCCCACCACGGCCCGTCCCAGCCCACCACGGCCCACCAAAGCCCACCACAGTTCACCACGGGCCATCTCAGGCCACCATGACCTGTCCCAGCCCACCACGGCCCACCACAGCCCATCCCCTCCCATACCGGCTTCAAAACGGCCCACCACGGCCCACCACAGCCCACCACGGTTCACCAGGGCCCGTCCCAGCCCACCACGCCCCACCACAGCCCATCCCTGCCCACCACAGCCCGTCCCAGCACACCACAGACCATCCCAGTCCACGCATGTCCCAGCCTGTCCCAACCCACCACAGCCTGTTCCAGACCACCACAGCCCGTCCCAGCCCACCACAGCCTGTTTCAGACCACCACAGCCCGTCCCAGCACACCACAGCCCGTCCCTAGCCCACCACAGACCGTCCCAGCCCACCACAACCCGTCTCCGCCCACCACAGCCCATCCCCGCCCACCACAGTTCATCCCCGCCCACCACAGCCTGTCCTGGCCCACCACAGCCCGTTCCAGACCACCAGAGCCCGTCCCAGCCCACCAAAGAATGTCCCCGGCCACCACAGCCTGTCTCAGCCTATCCCAGCCTGTCCCAGCCCACCACAGCCCGTCCCAGCCCACCACAGCCCACCACAGCCCGTCACAGCCCGTCCCAGCACACCACAGCATGTCCCAGCCCGTCCCAGCTTACCACAGACCAGCACAGCCCACCACAGCCCGTCCCTGCCCACCACAGACCGTCCCTGTCCACCACAGCCCGTCCCAGCCCGTCCCAGCCCACCACAGCCTGTCCCAGCACACCACAGCCCGTCCCAGCCCGTCCCAGCTCGTCCCACCCCGTCCCAGCCCGTCCCAGCACACCACAGCCCGTCCCAGCCCACCACAGCCCGTCCCAGCCCACCACAGCCCGTCCCAGCACACCACAGCCAACCAGAGCCTGTCCCAGCCCGTCCCAGACCACCACGGCCCACCACAGCCCACCACAGTTCACCACGGGCCATCTCAGCCCTCCATGACCTGTCCCAGCCCACCATGACCTGTCCCAGCCCACCACGGCCCACCACAGCCCATCCCATCCCATACCGGCTCAAAACGGCCCACAACGGCCCACCACAGCCCACCACGGTTCACCACGGCCCGTCCCAGCCCACCACGCCCCACAGCAGCCCATCCCTGCCCACCACAGCCCGTCCCAGCACACCACAGACCATCCCAGTCCACCACACACCGTCCCAGCATGTCCCAGCCCGTCTGAGCCCACCACAGCCTGTTCCAGACCACCACAGCCCGTCCCAGCCCACCACAGCCCGTCCCAGCAAACCACAGCCCGTCCCTAGCCCACCACAGCCCGTCCCAGCCCGCCACAGCCCGTCCCAGCCCGTCCCAGCCCACCACAGCCCGTCCAGGCCGTCCTAGCCCACCACAGACCAGCACAGCCCGTCCCAGCACACCACAGCCCGTCCCAGCCCGTCCCAGCCCGTCGCAGCCCGTCGCAGCCCACCACAGACTGTCCCAGCCCACCACAGCCCGTCCCAGCCCACCACAGCCCATCCTAGCCCACCACAGCCCGTCCCAGCCCGTCCCAGCCAACCACAGCCCGTCCCAGCCCACGACAGCCCGTCCCAGCCCACCACAGCCCGTCCCAGCACACCACAGCCCGTCCCAGCACACCACGGCCCATTCCAGCACACCACGGCCCGTCCCAGCCCACCACGGCCCGTCCCAGCCCACCACAGACCGTCCCAGCCCACCACAGACCGTCCCAGCCCGTCCCAGCCCGTCCCAGCCCACCACAGCCCGTCCCAGCCCACCACAGCCCGTCCCAGCCGACACACAGCCCGTCCCAGCCCGTCCCAGCCCAACACAGACCGTCCCAGACCACCACAGCCCGTCCCCGCCCGTCCCAGCCCACCAGAGCCCGTCCCAGCCCATCCCAGCCCACCACAGCCCGTCCCAGCACATCACAGCTCGTTCCAGACCACCAGAGCCCGTCCCAGCCCTTCCTAGCCCACCACAGCCCATCTCAAGCTCACCAGAACCCACCAAAGCCCACCACAGCCTGTCCCAGACCACCACGGCCCACCACAGACGACCACGGCCCACCACAGCCCACCACAGTTCACCACGGGCCATCTCAGCCCTCCATGACCTGTCCCAGCCCACCATGACCTGTCCCAGCCCACCACGGCCCACCACAGCCCATCCCTTCCCATACCGGCTCAAAACGGCCCACCACGGCCCACCACAGCCCACCACGGTTCACCACGGCCCGTCCCAGCCCACCACGCCCCACCACAGCCCATCCCTGCCCACCACAGCCCGTCCCAGCATGTCCCAGCCTGTCCCAACCCACCACAGCCTGTTCCAGACCACCACAGCCCGTCCAGCCCACCACAGCCCGTCCCAGCACACCACAGCCCGTCCCAGCCCATCCCAGCACACCACAGCCCATCCAAGCCCACCACAGCCCGTCCCAGCTCACCACAGCCTGTCCCAGCCCACCACAGCCCGTCCCAGCCCACCACAGCCCGTCCCAGCCCACCACAGCCCGTCCCAGCCCACCACAGCCCGTCTCAGCCCACCACAGCGTGTCCCAGCACACCACAGCCCGTCCCAGCCCACCACAGCCCACCAGAGTTCGTCCCAGCCCGTCCCAGCCCACCACGGCCCGTCCCAGCCCACCACGGCCCACCACAGCCCACCACAGTTCACCACGGGCCATCTCAGGCCACCATGACCTGTCCCAGCCCACCACGGCCCACCACAGCCCATCCCCTCCCATACCGGCTTCAAAAAGGCCCACCACGGCTCACCACAGCCCACCACGGTTCACCAGGGCCCGTCCCAGCCCACCACGCCCCACCACAGCCCATCCCTGCCCACCACAGCCCGTCCCAGCACACCACAGACCATCCCAGTCCACGCATGTCCCAGCCTGTCCCAACCCACCACAGCCTGTTCCAGACCACCACAGCCCGTCCCAGCCCACCACAGCCTGTTTCAGACCACCACAGCCCGTCCCAGCACACCACAGCCCGTCCCTAGCCCACCACAGCCCGTCCCAGCCCGCCACAGCCCGTCCCAGGCCGTCCCAGCCCACCACAGCCCGTCCCCACCCGTCCCAGCCCACCACAGCCCGTCTCAGCCCCTCCCAGCCCACCACAGACCGTCCCAGCCAACCACAGACCAGCACAGCCCACCACAGACCAGCACAGCCCACCACAGCCCGTCCGCGCCCACCACGGCTCGTCCCCCGCCCAGCACGGCCCGTCACAGCCAACCACGGCCCGTCACAGCCCACTACGGCCCGTCCAAGCCCACCACGGCCCGTCCCAGCCCACCAGAGCCCGTCCCAGCCCACCAGAGTCCGTCCCAGCCCACCACAGCCCATCCCAGCACACCACAGCCCGTCCCAGCACACCACAGCCCGTCCCACCACGGCCCAGCCCACCACAGCCCGTCCTAGCCCAACAAAGACCACCACAGCCCACCACAGCCCACCACAGCCCGTCCCAACCCACCAGAGTCCGTCCGGAGCCACAACGGCCCGTCCCAGCCCACCACAGCTGACCACAGCGGGTCCCAGCCCACCACAGCCCGTCCAAGCCCACCACAGCACGTCCCTGCCCACCACAGCACGTCCCCCGCCGAACACAGCCCACCACAGCCCACCACAGTGCATCCCAGCCTGTCCCAGCCCACCACAGCCCATCACAGCACGTCCCAGCTCGTCCCAGCCCGTCCCAGCCCAGCGCAGCCCGTCCCAGCCCACCACAGCCCGTGCCAGCACACCACAGCTCGTCCCAGCACACCACAGCCCGTCCCAGCCCGTCCCGGCCCACCACGGCCCGTCCCAGCCCACAACAGCCCACCACAACCCACCACAGCCCGTCCCAGCCCAGCGCAGCCCGTCCCAGCCCACCACAGCCCACCACAAACTGTCCTCGCCCACCACAGCCTGTCCCCGCCCAGGAAAATCTCTCCCCGCCCACCACAGCCCATCCCAGCCCACCACAGCTCACCACAAACCACCACAGCCCACCACAGCCCGTCCCAGACCATCCCAGCCCATCCCAGCCCACCACAGCCCGTCACAGCCCACAACAGCCAGTCCCAGCTCGTCCCAGACCACCACAACCCGTACCAGCCCACCACATCAAGTACCAGTCCGTCCTAGCCCACCACGGCCCGTCCCAGCCCACCACAGCCCGTCTCTGCTCACCACAGCACGTACCAGCCTGTCTCAGCCTACCACAGCCCGTCCCAGCATGTCCCAGCCCACCGCAGCCCATCCCAGCCCACCGCAGCCCGTCCCAGCCCAGCGCAGCCCGTCCCAGCCCAGCGCAGCCCGTCCCAGCCCAGCGCAGCCCGTCCCAGACCACCGCAACCCGTTCCAGCCCGTCCCAGCCCACCACAGCCCGTCCCGGCTCACCACAGCCTGTCCCAGCCCACCACGGCCCGTCCCAGCCCACCACGGCCCGTCCCAGCCCACCACAGCACGTCCCAGCCCACCACGGCCCGTCCCAGCCCACCGCAGCCCACCACAGCCCGTCCCAGCCCACCACAGCCCGTCCCAATTCACCACGGCCCGTCCCAGCCCACCACGGCCCATCCCAGCCAGTGTCAGACCGTACCAGCCCACTACAGCCCATGCCAGCCCGTCCCAGCCCACCACAGCCCGTCCCAGCCCGTCCCAGCTCACCACAGCCAGTCCCCGTCGACCACAGCCCGTCCCAGCCCACCACGGCCCGTCTCAGCCCACCACAGCCCGTCCCAGCCCACCACAACCAACCACAGCCCGTCCCACCACAGCCCGTCACAGCCCGTCCCAGCCCGTGCCAACCCGTCCCAGCCCGTCCCAGCCCACCACAGCCCGTGCCTACACACCACAGCCCGTCCGAGCCGAACACAGCCCGTCCCAGCCCATCCCAGCCCACCACAGCCCGTCCCAGCCCACCACAGCCCACCACAGGCCGTCCCAGCCCACCACAGCCCACCACAGCCCGTCTCCGCCCACCACAGCCTGTCCCCGCCCAGCAAAATCTCTCCCCGCCCACCAAAGCCAATCCCAGCCCACCACAGCTCACCACAAACCACCACAGACCACTACAGCCCGTCCCAGACCATCCCAGCCCATCCCAGCCCACGACAGCCCGTCCCAGCCCGTCCCAGCCCACCACAGCCCGTCCCGGCTCACCACAGCTCGTCCCGGCCCAACACGGCCGATCACAGCCCGTCCCGGCCCACCACAGCCCGTTCCAGACCACCACAGACCGTCGCAGCTCACCACAGAAAGTCCCAGCCCGTCACAGAACACCACAACCCGTCACCGCCCACCAGAGCCCTTCCAAGGCGTCCCAGCCCGTCCCAGCCCACCACAACCAACCACAGCCCGTCCCCGTCCAACCACAGCCTGTCCCAGCCCACCACAGCCCTTTCCAGCCCACCGCAGCCTGTCCCAGCCAACCATGGCACACCACAGCCCGTCCCAGACCACCACAGCCCACCATGGCTTACCACGGCCCACCACAGCCTGTCCCAGCCCATCCCAGACCACCACAGCCCGTCCCAGCCCACCACAGGCCACCACAGCCCGTCCCAGCTCACTACAGCCCGTCCCAGCTCACCACAGCCCGTCCCGGCCCACCACAGCTTGTCCCAGCTCATACCAGCCGACCACAGCCCGTCACAGCCCGTCCCAGCCCACCACATAAAGTAACAGCCCATAGAAGCCCACCACAGCCCGTCCCAGCCCACCAGAGCCCCTCCCGGCCCACCACAGCTTGTCCCAGCTCATCCCAGCCCACCACAGCCCGCCACAACCCGTCCCAGCCCACCACGGCCCGTCCCAGCCCAGCACAGCCCATCCCAGCCCACCACGGCCCCTCCCAGCCCACCACGGCACATCGCAGCCCGTCCCAGCCCACCACAGCCCGTCCCAGCCCACCACGGCCCGGCCCGGCCCACCACGGCACGGCCCGGCCCACCACGGCCCGGCGCGGCACACCACGGCCCGTCCCGGCCCACCACGGCCCGGCCCGGCCCACCACGGCCCGTCCCAGCCCACCCCGGCCCGTCCCAGCCCACCACAGTCCGTCCCAGCCCACCACAGCCCGTCCCGGCCCACCACGGCCCGTCCCACCACACCACAGTCCGACCCAGCCCACCACGGCCCGTCACAGCTTACCACGGCCCACCACGGCTTGCCACGGCCCATCCCAGCCCACCACAGCCCGTCCCAGCCCGCCACGGCCCGTCCCAGCCCGCCACGGCCCGTCCCAGCCCGCCACGGCCCGTCCCAGCCCGCCACAGTTTGTCCCAGCCTACCACAGCCCGTCCCAGATCACCACAGCCCGTCCCAGCCCACCACAGCCCACCACAGTTCATCCCAGCCCACCACAGTTCGTCCCAGCCCGCCACGGCCCGTCCCGGCCCACCACGGCCCGTCCCGGCCCACCACGGCCCGTCCCAGCTCACCACGGCCCGTCCCAGCCCACCACGGGCTGTCCCAGCCCACCACGGGCTGTCCCAGCCCACCACGGCCCGTCCCAGCTCACCACGTCCCATCCCAGCCCATCCCACCCACGACAACCCATCCCAGCCCACGAAAGCCCGTCCATGCTTACCACATCCCGTCCCAGCTTACCACAGCCCACCACGGCTTGCCACGGCCCAGCCCAGCCCACCACAGCCCGTCCAAGACACCACGGCCCGTCCCAGCCCGCCACGGCCCGTCCCAGCCCACCACGGCCCGTCCCAGCCCGCCACGGCCCGTCCCAGCCCGCCACAGACCACCACAGTTCATCCCAGCCCACCACAGTTCGTCCCAGCCCGCCACGGCCCGTCCCGGCACACTACGGCCCGTCCCGGCCCACCATGGCCCGTCCCAGCTCACCACAGTCTGTCCCAGCCCACCACGGGCTGTCCCAGCCCACCACAGGTTGTCCCAGCCCACCACGGCCTGTCCCAGCTTACCACGGCCCGTCCCAGCCCGTCCCAGCCCACGACAAACCATCCCAGCCCACGAAAGCCCGTCCATGCTTACCACATCCCGTCCCAGTTTACCACAGCCCATCACAGCCCACCATGGTCCACCACAGCCCACCACAGCCCGTCCCAGCCCACCACGGCCCATAACAACCCACCACGGCCCGTCGCGGCCCACCACGGCCCGTCCCAGCCTACTACGGCTCGTCCCAGCCCACCACAGCCTGTCCAAGCCCACCAGAGCCCGTCCCAGCCCACCACGGCCCGTCCCAGCCCATCCCAGCCCACCACAGCCCGTCCCAACCCACCACAGCCCGTCCCAGCCCGTCCCACCCCGTCCCAGCCCACCACAGCCCGTCCCGGCTCACCACAGCCTGTCCCAGCCCACCACGGCCCGTCCCAGCCCACCACGGCCCGTCCCAGCCCACCACAGCACGTCCCAGCCCACCACGGCCCCTCCCAGCCCACCGCAGCCCACCACAGCCCGTCCCAGCCCACCACAGCCCGTCCCAGCCCACCAGAGCCCGTCCCAGCCCACATTGGCCTGTCCCAGCGAACCACAGACCGTTCCAGACCACCACAGCCCGTCCCCGCCCACGAAAGCCCGTCCCAACTTACCACAGCCCGTCCCAGCCCACCACAGCCCGTCCCAGCCTGTTCCAGCCAACCACAGCCCGTCCCAGCTCGTTCCAGCCCACCACAGCCCGTCTCAAGCTCAGCAGAACCCACCACAGCCTACCACAGCCCGTCCCAGCCCGTCCCAGACCACCACAGCCCACCACAGACCATCCCATCACACCACAGCCCATCCCAGCCCGTCCCACCAAACCACAGACCGTCCCAGTCCACCACAGACCGTCCCAGCATGTCCCAGCCCGTCCCAGCCCATCACAGCCCGTTCCAGATCACCACAAACCGTTCCAGCCCACCACAGCCCACCACAGCCATTCCCAGCCTGTCCCAGCCCACCACAGCCCGTCACCGACAGCCACAGCCCGTCCCAGCCAACCACAGCCCGTCCCAGCCCGTCCCAGCCCACCACAGAATGTCCCAGCCCACCACAGCCCGCCCCGGCCCACCACAGCCCGTCCCGGCCCACCACAGCCCGTCCCGGCCCACCACAGCCCGTCACAAAATGTCCCAGCCCACCACAGCCCGTCCCAGCCAACCACAGACCGTCACAGCCCACCACAACCCGTCTCTGCCCACCACAGCCCATCCCCGCCCACCACAGTTCATCCCCGCCCACCACAGCCCGTCCCGGCCCACCACAGCCCGTTCCAGACCACCAGAGCCCGTCCCAGCCCACCACAGAATGTCCCAGGCCACCACAGCCTGTCTCAGCCTATCCCAGCCTGTCCCAGCCCACCACAGCCCGTCCCAGCCCACCACAGCCCACCACAGCCCGTCCCAGCCCATCCCAGCACACCACAGCACGTCCCAGCCCGTCCCAGCCCATCGCAGCCCGTCACAGCCCACCACAGCCTGTCCCAGCACACCACAGACCGTCCCAGCCCGTCCCAGCTCATCCCAGCCCGTCCCAGCACACCACAGACCGTCCCAGTCCACCACAGACCGTCCCAGCATGTCCCAGCCCATCCCAGCCCACCACAGCCCGTCCCAGCCCACCACGGCCTGGCCCAGCCCACCACAGCCCACCGCAGCCCTTCCCAGCCCGTCCCAGCTCACCACAGCCCGTCACCACCGACCACAGCCCGTCACCGCCCACCACACCCCGTCCCAGCCCACCACACCCCGTCCCTGCTCCTCCCAGCCCGTCCCAGCCCAGCACAGCCCATCCCAGCCCACCACGGCCCCTCCCAGCCCACCACGGCACATCACAGCCCGTCCCAGCCCACCACAGCCCACCACAGTTCATCACAGCCCACCACAGTTCGTCCCAGCCCGCCACGGCCCGTCCTGGCCCACCACGGCCCGTCCCAGCCCACCACGGCCCGTCCCGGCCCACCACGGCCCGTCCCAGCTCACCACGGCCCGTCCCAGCCCACCACGGGCTGTCCCAGCCCACCACGGGCTGTCCCAGCCCACCATGGCCCGTCCCAGCTCACCACGGCCCGTCCCAGCCCATCCCAGCCCACGACAACCCATCCCAGCCCACAAAAGCCCGTCCAATCTTACCACATCCCGTCCCAGCTTACCACAGCCCACCACGGCTTGCCACGGCCCGTCCCAGCCCGCCACGGCCCGTCCCAGCCCACCACGGCCCGTCCCAGCCCGCCACGGCCCGTCCCAGCCCACCACAGTTTGTCCCAGCCTACCACAGCCCGTCCCAGCCCGCCACAGACCACCACAGTTCATCCCAGCCAACCACAGTTCGTCCCAGCCCGCCGCGGCCCGTCCCGGCACACCACGGCCCGTCCCGGCCCACCACGGCCCGTCCCAGCTCACCACAGTCTGTCCCAGCCCACCACGGGCTGTCCCAGCCCACCACGGCCCGTCCCAGCTCACCACGGCCCGTCCCAGCCCGTCCCAGCCCACGACAAACCATCCCAGCCCACGAAAGCCCGTCCATGCTTACCACATCCCGTCCCAGCTTACCACAGCCCATCACAGCCCACCATGGTCCACCACAGGCCACCACAGCCCGTCCCAGCCCACCACGGCCCATAACAACCCACCACGGCCCGTCGCGGCCCACCACGGCCCGTCCCAGCCTACTACGGCTCGTCCCAGCCCACCACAGCCTGTCCAAGCCCACCAGAGCCCGTCCCGGCCCACCACGGCCCGTCCCAGCCCACCACGGCCCGTCCCAGCCCGTCCCAGCCCACCACAGCCCGTCCCAACCCACCACAGCCCGTCCCAGCACACCACAGCCCGTCCCAGCCCGTCCCAGCCCACCACAGCCCGTCCCGGCTCACCACAGCCCGTCCCAGCCCACCACGGCCCGTCCCAGCCCACCACGGCCCGTCCCCGCCCACCACAGCCCGTCCCAGCCCACCACAGCCCGTCCCAGCCCACCACAGCCCGTCCCAGCTCGTTCCAGCCCACCACAGCCCGTCCCAGCTCGTTCCAGCCCACCACAGCCCGTCTCAAGCTCAGCAGAACCCACCACAGCCTACCACAGCCCGTCCCAGCCCGTCCCAGACCACCACAGCCCACCACAGCCCGTCCCATCACACCACAGCCCATCCCAGCCCGTCCCACCAAACCACAGACCGTCCCAGTCCACCACAGACCGTCCCAGCATGTCCCAGCCCGTCCCAGCCCATCACAGCTCGTTCTAGATCACCACAAACCGTTCCAGCCCACTACAGCCCACCACAGCCCTTCCCAGCCCGTCCCAGCCAACCACAGCCCGTCCCAGCCCGTCCCAGCCCACCACAGAATGTCCCAGCCCACCACAGCCCGCCCCGGCCCACCACAGCCCGTCCTGGCCCACCACAGCCCGTCCCGGCCCACCACAGACCGTCACAGCCCACCACAACCCGTCTCCGCCCACCACAGCCCATCCCCGCCCACCACAGTTCATCCCCGCCCACCACAGCCCGTCCCGGCCCACCACAGCCCGTCCCGGCCCACCACACCCCGTCCCGGCCCACCACAGCCCGTCCCAGCCCACCACAGACCACCACAGCACACCACAGCCTACCACAGCCCACCACAGCCCGTCCTGGCCCACCACAGCCCGTCCCGGCCCACCACAGCCCGTCCCAGCCCACCACAGAATGTCCCAGGCCACCACAGCCTGTCTCAGACTATCCCAGCCTGTCCCAGCCCACCACAGCCCGTCCCAGCCCGTCCCAGCACACCACAGCACGTTCCAGCCCGTCCCAGCCCATCGCAGCCCGTCACAGCCCACCACAGCCCGTCCCAGCACACCACAGCCCATCCCAGCCCGTCCCAGCTCATCCCAGCCCGTCCCAGCACACCACAGACCGTCCCAGTCCACCACAGACCGTCCCAGCATGTCCCAGCCCATCCCAGCCCATCACAGCCCGTTCCAGACCACCACAGCCCGTTCCAGCCCACCACAGCCCACCGCAGCCCTTCCCAGCCTGTGCCAGCTCACCACAGACCGTCACCGCCCACCACAGCCCGTCACCGCCCACCACACCCCGTCCCAGCCCACCACACCCCGTCCCTGCTCCTCCCAGCCCGTCCCAGCCCACCACAGAATGTCCCAGCCCACCACAGACCGTCCCAGGCCGTCTCCGCCCACCACAGCCTGTCCCCGCCCACCGCAGCCCGTCCCCGCAAACCACAGCTTGTCCCAGCCCACCACAGCCCGTCCTAGCCCGTCCCAGCCCAACCACAGCTCATTCCAGACCACCAGAGCCCACCACAGCCCACCACAGAATGTCCCAGGCCACCACAGCCTGTCTCAGCCTATCCCAGCCTGTCCCAGCCCGTCCCAGCCCATCCCAGCCCACAGCAGACCGTCCCAGCTCGCCACAGCCCGTCCCAGCCCACCACGGCCCACCACGGTTCACCACGGCCCGTCCCAGCCCACCACGGCCCGTTCCAGACCACCACAGACCGTCGCAGCTCACCACAGAAAGTCCCAGCCCGTCACAGAACACCACAACCCGTCACCGCCCACCACAGCCCTTCCAAGGCGTCCCAGCCTGTCCCAGCGCAACACAACAAACCACAGCCCGTCCCCGTCCCACCACAGCCCTTTCCAGCCCACCGCAGCCTGTCCCAGCCAACCATGGCACACCACAGCCCACCACAGCCCGTCCCAGCCCACCACAGCCCACCATGGCTTACCACGGCCCACCACAGCCTGTCCAGGCCCATCCCAGACCACCACAGCCTGTCCCAGCCCACCACAGCCCTTTCCAGCCCACCGCAGCCTGTCCCAGCCAACCATGGCACACCACAGCCCACCACAGCCCGTCCCAGCCCACCACAGCCCACCATGGCTTACCACGGCCCACCACAGCCTGTCCAGGCCCATCCCAGACCACCACAGCCCGTCCCAGCCCACCACAGCCCACCACAGCCCGTCCCAGCTCACCACAGCCCGTCCCAGCTCACCAGAGCCCGTCCAAGCTCACCAGAGCCCGTCCCGGCCCACCACAGCTTGTCCCAGCTCATACCAGCCGACCACAGCCCGTCACAGCCCGTCCCAGCCCACCACATAAAGTACCAGCCCATAAAAGCCCACCACAGCCCGTCCCAGCCCACCGGAGCCCGTCCCGGCCCACCACAGCTTGTCCCAGCTCATCCCAGCCCACCACAACCCATCCCAGCCCACCACGGCCCGTCCCGGCACACCACGGCCTGGCCCGGCCCACCACGGCCCGTCCCAGCCCACCACGGCCCATCCCAGCCCATCACGGCCCGTCCCAGCCCACCACGGCACATCACAGCCCGTCCCAGCCCTCCACAGCACACCACAGCCCACTACAGCCCGTCCCAGCCCACCACAGCCCCGTCCCAGCCCACCACAGCCCACCACAACCCGTCCCCGCCTGTCCCAGCTCATCCCAGCCCACCACAGCCCGTCCCAGCCTGTCACAGCTCATCCCAGCCCACCATAGCCCACCACAGTTTTTCCCAGCCCACCACAGCCCGTCCCAGCCCACCACAGGCCACTACAGCACACCACAGGCCACTACAGCACACCACAGCCCGTCACAGCTCGTCCCAGCCCTTCCCAACCCACCACAGCATGTCCCAGGCCCCCACAGCCCACGACAGCCCGTCCCAGCCCACGATAGCCCGTCCCAGCCCACGACAGCCCGTCCCAGCCCACGACAGCCCGTCCCAGCCCACCACAGCCCGTCCCAGCCAACCACAACCCGTCCCAGCCCATCACAGACCACTACAGCACACCACAGCCTACCACAGCCCACCACAGCCCGTCCCAGTCCGGCACAGCTCGTCCCAGCCCGTCCCAGCCCACCACGGCCTGTCCCAGCCCACCACAGACCACCACAGTTCGTCCCAGTCCGCCACAACCCGTCCCAGCCCACCACAGCCTGTCCCAGCCCACCACAGCCTGTCCCAGCCCACCACAGCCCGTCCCAAAACACCACGGCCCGTCCCAGCCCACCACGGCCCATCCCGGCCCACCACGGCCCGTCCCGGCCCACCACGGCCCGGCCCGGCCCACCACGGCCCGTCCCAGCCCACCACGGCCCATCCCAGCCCACCACGGCCCGTCCCAGCCCACCACGGCACATCACAGCCCGTCTCAGCCCTCCACAGCACACCACAGCCCACTACAGCCCGTCCCAGCCCACCACAGCCCACCACAACTCGTCCCCCGCCTGTCCCAGCTCATCCCAGCCCACCACAGCCCGTCCCAGCCTGTCACAGCTCATCCCAGCCCACCATAGCCCACCACAGTTTGTCCCAGCCCACCACAGCCCGTCCCAGCCCACCACAGGCCACTACAGCACACCACAGGCCACTACAGCACACCCCAGCCCGTCACAGCTCGTCCCAGCCCTTCCCAACCCACCACAGCATGTCCCAGGCCCCCACAGCCCACAACAGCCCGTCCCAGCCCACGATAGCCCGTCCCAGCCCACGACAGCCCGTCCCAGCCCACGACAGCCCGTCCCAGCCCACGACAGCCCGTCCCAGCCCACGACAGCCCGTCCCAGCCCACCACAGCCCGTCCCAGCCCACCACAACCCGTCCCAGCCCATCACAGACCACTACAGCACACCACAGCCTACCACAGCCCACCACAGCCCGTCCCGGCCCGGCACAGCTCGTCCCAGCCCGTCCCAGCCCACCACGGCCTGTACCACCCAACCACAGACCACCACAGTTCGTCCCAGTCCGCCACAACCCGTCCCAGCCCAACACGGGCTGTCCCAGCCCACCACGGCCCGTCCCAGCTCACCACGGCCCGTCCCAGCCCGTCCCAGCCCACGAAAGCCCGTCCCAGCTTACCACAGCCCATCACAGCCCACCACGGTCCACCACAGCCCACCACAGCCCGTCCCAGCCCACCACGGCCCATAACAACCCACCACGGCCCGTCGCGGCCCACCACAGCCCGTCCCAGCCTACTACGGCTCGTCCCAGCCCACCACAGCCTGTCCAAGCCCACCAGAGCCCGTCCCAGACCACCACAGCCCGTCCCAGCCCACCACGGCCCGTCCCAGCCCTTCCCAGCCCACCACAGCCCGTCCCAACCCACCACGGCCCGTCCAAGCACACCACAGCCCGTCCCAGCCCGTCGCAGCCCGTCCCAGCCCGTCGCAGCCCATCCCAGCCCGTCGCAGCCCACCACAGCCCGTCCCAGCCCACCACAGCCCGCCCCAGCCCACCACTAGCCCGTCCCAGCCCATCCCAGCCCACCCGACCCGGCCCAGCCCACCACGGCACACTACAGCCCGTCCCAGTCCTCCACAGCCCACCACAGCCCACTACAGCCCGTCCCAGACCACCACAGCCCCACCCAGCCCATCACAGGCCACTACAGCACACCACAACCTACCGCAGACCACCACAGCCCGTCCCAGCCCATCACAACTCGTACCAGCCCGACACAGCCCACCACAGCCCGTCTCAGCTCACCACAGCCTGTCCCAGCCCACCACGGCCCACCACAGCCCGTCCCAGCCAAACACAGTCCGTCCCACCCCGTCCCAGCCCACCACACTCACCACAACTCGTCCCAGACCGTCCCAGCCCACCACAGCCCGTCCCAGCCCACCATAGCCGTTCTAGCCCCTCCCAGCCCACCACAGCCCTTCCCAGCCCCCCACAGCCCACCACAGCCCCTCCCAGCCCTACACAGGCCGTCCCAGCCCGTCCCAGCCCACCACAGTGCGTCCAAGTCCGTCCCAGCCCACCAGAGCCCGGCCCAGCCCTTTACAGCCCACCAGGGCCTGTCCCGGCCCACCCCGGCCCATCACAGCCCGTCTCAGCTCATCACAGCTCGTCCCAGCCCACCACAGCCCGGCCCAGCCCACCACAACCAACCACAGCCCGTCCCCGTCCCACCACAGCCTGTCCCAGCCCACCACAGCCCTTTCCAGCCCACCGAAGCCTGTCCCAGCCCACCATGGCACACCACAGCCCACCACAGCCCGTCCCAGCCCACCACAGCCTCCCATGGCTTACCACGGCTCACCACAGCCTGTCCCAGCCCATCCCAGACCAGCACAGCCCGTCCCAGCCCACCACTGGCCACCACAGCCCGTCCCAGCCCACCACTGGCCACCACAGCCCGTCCCAGCTCACCACAGCCCGTCCCAGCCCACCAGAGCCCCTCCCGGCCCACCACAGCTTGTCCCAGCTCATCCCAGCCCACCACAGCCCGTCCCAGCCCGTCCCAGCCCACCACATAAAGTACCAGCCCATAGAAGCCCACCACAGCCCGTCCCAGCCCGTCCCAGCCCACCACAGCCCGTCCCAGCCCGTCCCAGTTTACCACAGCCCGTCCCAGCCCACGAAAGCCTGTCCCAGCTTACCACATCCCGTCCCAGCCCACCACAGTCCACCATAGCCCACCACAGCCTGTCCCAGCCCACCATGGTCCACCACAGCCCACCGCAGCAGGTCCCAGCCCACCACAGCCCACCGAAGCTGGTCCCAGCCCACCACAGCCCGTCCCACCACACCAGAGGCCGTCCCCTCCCACCGCAGCCCGTCCCGGCCCACCACAGCCCGTCCCGTCCCACCACGGCCTGTCGCAGCCCGCCACGGCTCGTCCCAACCTGCCACGGCCCGTCCCAGCCCGCCACGTCCCGTCCCAGCCCACCACAGCCTGTCCCAGCTCACCACAGCCCGTCCCAGCCCACCACAGACCACCACAGTTCATCCAAGCCCACCACAGTTCGTCCCAGCCTGCCACGGCCTGTCCCGGCCCACCACGGCCCGTCCCAGCCCACAACAGCCTGTCCCAGCCCACTACGGCCTGTCCCAGCTCACCACGGCCCGTCCCAGCCCGTCCCAGCCCATGATGGCCCGTCCCAGCCCACGAAAGCCCGTCCCAGCTTACCACATCCCGTCCCAGCTTACCACAGCCCATCACAGCCCACCACAGGCTACCACAGCACACCACAGCCCGTCCCAGCCCACCACGACCCATAACAACCCACCACGGCCCGTCCCGGCCCACCACGGCCCATCCCGGCCTACTATGGCACGTCCCAGCCCACCACACCCTGTCCCAGCCCACCACGGCCTGTCCCAACCCACCACGGCCCGTCCCAGCCCATCACAGCCCGTCTCAGCTCATCACAGCTCGTCCCAGCCCACCACAGCCCGTCCCAGCCCACCACAACCAACCACAGCCCGTCCCCGTCCCACCACAGCATGTCCCAGCCCACCACAGCCCTTTCCAGCCCACCACAGCCCGTCCCAGCCCACCACAGCCTCCCATGGCTTACCACGGCTCACCACAGCCTGTCCCAGCCCATCCCAGACCACCACAGCCCGTCCCAGCTCACCACTGGCCACCACAGCCCGTCCCAGCCCACCACTGGCCACCACAGCCCGTCCCAGCCCACCACTGGCCACCACAGCCCGTCCCAGCTCACCACAGCCCGTCCCAGCCCACCAGAGCCCCTCCCGGCCCACCACAGCTTGTCCCAGCTCATCCCAGCCCACCACAGCCCGTCCCAGCCCGTCCCAGCCCACCACATAAAGTACCAGCCCATGGAAGCTTACCACAGCCCGTCCCAGCCCGTCCCAGCCCACCACAGCCCATCCCAGCCCGTCCCAGTTTACCACAGCCCGTCCCAGCCCACGAAAGCCTGTCCCAGCTTACCACATCCCGTCCCAGCTTACCACATCCCGTCCCAGCCCACCACGGTCCACCATAGCCCACGACAGCCTGTCCCAGCCCACCACGGTCCACCACAGCCCACCGCAGCAGGTCCCAGCCCACCACAGCCCACCGAAGCTGGTCCCAGCCCACCACAGCCCATCCCACCACACCACAGCCCGTCCCAGCACACCACAGCCCGTCCCAGCCCGTCCCAGCACACCACAGCCCGTCCAAGCCCACCACAGCCCGTCCCAGCACACCACAGCCCGTCCCAGCACACCACAGCCCGTCCCAGCACACCACAGCCCGTCGCAGCACACCACAGCCCGTCCCAGCCCGTCCCAGCCCACCACAGCCCGTCTCAAGCTCACCAGAGCCCACCACAGCCCACCACACCCTGTGCCAGACCACCACGGCCCACCACAGCCCACCACGGCCCATCCCAGCCCACCACGGCCCACCACAGTTCACCACGGGCCATCTCAGACCACCATGACCTGTTCCAGCCCACTACCGCCCACCACAGCCCATCCCTTCCCATACCGGCTCAAAACGGCCCACCACGGCTCACCACATCCCACCACGGTTCACCACGGCCCGTCCCAGCCCACCACGCCCCACCACAGCCCATCCCTGCCCACCACAGCCCGTCCCAGCACACCACAGACCATCCCAGTCCACCACACACCGTCCCAGCCTGTCCCAACCCACCACAGCCTGTTCCAGACCACCACAGCCCGTCCCAGCCCACCACAGCCCGTCCCAGCACACCACAGCCCGTCCCTAGCCCACCACAGCCCGTGCCAGCCCGTCCTCGCCCGTCCCAGCCCACCACAGACCAGCACAGCCCGTCCCAGCACACCACAGCCCGTCCCAGCCCGTCCCAGCCCGTCGCAGCCTGCCGCAGCCTGTCCCAGCACACCACAACCGTCCCAGCCCACCACAGACCGTTCCAGACCACCACAGACCGTCCCCGCGCACCACAGCCCGTCCCAGCCCACCACAGCCCGTCCAAGCCCACCACAGCCCGTCCCAGCTCGTTCCAGACCACCAGAACTCGTCTCAGCCCGTCCCAGCCGACCACAGCCCGTCTCAAGCTCAGCAGAACCCACCACAGCCCACCACAGCCCGTCCCAGCCCGTCCCAGACCACCACAGCCCACCACAGCCCGTCCCAGCACACCACAGCCCGTCCCTGCACACCACAGCCCGTCCCAGCACAACACAGCCCACCACAGCCCGTCCCAGCCCACCACAGCTCGTCCCAGCCCACCACAGCCCGTCCCAGCCCACCACAGCCCGTCCCAGCCTATCCCAGCCTGTCCCAGCCCACCACAGCCCGTCCCAGCACACCACATCCCGTGCCAGCCCATCCCCGCCCACCACAGCCCGTCCCAGCCCACCACAGCCCGTCCCAGCCCACCACAGCCCGTCTCAGCCTATCCCAGCCTGTCCCAGCCCACCACAGCCCCTCCCAGCTCACCACAGCCCACCACAGCCCGTCCCAGCCCGTGCCAGCCCATCCCAGCCCACCACAGCCCGTCCCAGCACACCACAGCCTGTTCCAGAGCACCAGAGCCTGTCCCAGCCCGTCCCAGCCCGTCCCAGCCCACCACAGCCCGTCCCAGCCCACCACAGCCCGTCCCAGCCCACCACAGCCCGTCCCAGCCCACCACAGCCCGTCCCCGCCCACCACAGCCCGTCCCAGCCCGTCCCAGCCTCTTCCAGACCACCAGAGCCCGTCCCAGCCCAGCCCAGCCCGTCTCAAGCTCACCAGAACCCACCACAGCCCACCACAGCCTGTCCCAGACCACCACGTCCCACCACAGCCCACCATGGCCCATCCCAGCCCACCACGGCCCACCACAGCGAACCACGGCCCACCAAAGCTCACCACGGGCCGTCTCAGCGCACAATGACCTGTCCCAGCCCACCACGGCCCACCACAGCCCACCCCTTCCCATCCCGGCCCAAAACAGCCCACCACGGCCCACCACGGTTCACCACGGCCCGACCCAGCCCACCACGGCCCACCACAGCCCGTCCCAGCCCACCACAGCCCGTGCCAGCCCGTCCCAGCACGTCCCAGCCCACCACAGCCCGTCCCAGCCCGTCCCAGCCCACAACAGCCTGTTGCAGCACATCACAGCTCGTTCCAGACCACCAGAGCCCATCCCAGCCCACCACAGCCCATCTCAAGCTCACTAGAACCCACCAAAGTCCACCACAGCCTGTCCCAGACCACCACGGCCCACCACAGCCCACCACGGCCCGTCCCAGCCCACCACGGCCCACCACAGCCCACCACAGTTCACCACGGGCCATCTCAGACCACCATGACCTGTCCCAGCCCAGCACGGCTCACCACAGCCCATCCCTTCCCATACCGGCTCAAAACGGCCCACCACGGTTCACCACGGCCCGTCCCAGCCCACCACGCCCCACCACAGCCCATCCCTGCCCACCACAGACCGTCCCAGCACACAACAGACCATCCCAGTCCACCACACACCGTCCCAGCATGTCCCAGCCCGTCTGAGCCCACCACAGCCTGTTCCAGACCACCACAGCCCGTCCCAGCACACCACAGCCCGTCCAAGCCCACCAAAGCCCGTCCCAACCCACCACAGCCCGTCCCAGCCCACCACAGCCCCTTCCAGCCGTCCCAGAAAATCCCAGCCCACCACAGCCCGTCTCAGTTCACCGAAGCCCGTCCCAGCCCACCACAGCCCACCGCAGCCGGTCCCAGCCCACCACACCCCACCGCAGCCCGTCCCAGCCCACCACAGCCCGTCTCAAGCTCAGCAGAACCCACCACAGCCCACCACAGCCCGTCCCAGCCCGTCCCAGACCACCACAGCCCACCACAGCCCGTCCCAGCACACCACAGCCCGTCCCTGCACACCACAGCCCGTCCCAGCACAACACAGCCCACCACAGCCCGTCCCAGCCCACCACAGCTCGTCCCAGCCCACCACAGCCCGTCCCAGCCCACCACAGCCCGTCCCAGCCTATCCCAGCCTGTCCCAGCCCACCACAGCCCCTCCCAGCTCACCACAGCCCACCACAGCCCGTCCCAGCCCGTGCCAGCCCATCCCAGCCCACCACAGCCCGTCCCAGCACACCACATCCCGTGCCAGCCCATCCCCGCCCACCACAGCCCGTCCCAGCCCACCACAGCCCGTCCCAGCCCACCACAGCCCGTCTCAGCCTATCCCAGCCTGTCCCAGCCCACCACAGCCCCTCCCAGCTCACCACAGCCCACCACAGCCCGTCCCAGCCCGTGCCAGCCCATCCCAGCCCACCACAGCCCGTCCCAGCACACCACAGCCTGTTCCAGAGCACCAGAGCCTGTCCCAGCCCGTCCCAGCCCGTCCCAGCCCACCACAGCCCGTCCCAGCCCACCACAGCCCGTCCCCGCCCACCACAGCCCGTCCCAGCCCGTCCCAGCCTCTTCCAGACCACCAGAGCCCGTCCCAGCCCAGCCCAGCCCAGCCCAGCCCGTCTCAAGCTCACCAGAACCCACCACAGCCCACCACAGCCTGTCCCAGACCACCACGTCCCACCACAGCCCACCATGGCCCATCCCAGCCCACCACGGCCCACCACAGCGAACCACGGCCCACCAAAGCTCACCACGGGCTGTCTCAGCGCACAATGACCTGTCCCAGCCCACCACGGCCCACCACAGCCCACCCCTTCCCATCCCGGCCCAAAACAGCCCACCACGGCCCACCACGGTTCACCACGGCCCGACCCAGCCCACCACGGCCCACCACAGCCCGTCCCAGCCCACCACAGCCCGTGCCAGCCCGTCCCAGCACGTCCCAGCCCACCACAGCCCGTCCCAGCCCGTCCCAGCCCACAACAGCCTGTTGCAGCACATCACAGCTCGTTCCAGACCACCAGAGCCCATCCCAGCCCGTCCCAGCCCATCTCAAGCTCACTAGAACCCACCAAAGTCCACCACAGCCTGTCCCAGACCACCACGGCCCACCACAGCCCACCACGGCCCGTCCCAGCCCACCACGGCCCACCACAGCCCACCACAGTTCACCACGGGCCATCTCAGACCACCATGACCTGTCCCAGCCCAGCACGGCTCACCACAGCCCATCCCTTCCCATACCGGCTCAAAACAGCCCACCACGGCCCACCACGGCCCGTCCCAGCCCACCACGCCCCACCACAGCCCATCCCTGCCCACCACAGACCGTCCCAGCACACAACAGACCATCCCAGTCCACCACACACCGTCCCAGCATGTCCCAGCCCGTCTGAGCCCACCACAGCCTGTTCCAGACCACCACAGCCCGTCCCAGCACACCACAGCCCGTCCAAGCCCACCACAGCCCGTCCCAACCCACCACAGCCCGTCCCAGCCCACCACAGCCCCTTCCAGCCGTCCCAGAAAATCCCAGCCCACCACAGCCCGTCTCAGTTCACCACAGCGCGTCCCAGCCCACCACAGCCCACCGCAGCCGGTCCCAGCCCACCACACCCCACCGCAGCCCGTCCCAGCCCACCACAGCCCGTCCCACCACACCAGAGTCCGTCCCAGCTCACCACGGCCCGTCACAGCTTCCCACAGCCCAAGACGGCTTGCCACAACTCATCCCAGCCCACCACAGCCCTTCCCAGACCACCACTGCCCGTCCCAGCCCGTCATGGCCCGTCCCAACCCGCCATGGCCCGTCCCAGCTCGCCACGGCCCGTCCCAGCCCGCCACGGCCCGTCCCAGCCCACCGCAGCCCGTCCCAGCCCACCGCAGCCCGTCCCACCACACCAGAGTCCGTCCCAGCTCACCACGGCCCGTCACAGCTTCCCACAGCCCAAGACGGCTTGCCACGACTCATCCCAGCCCACCACAGCCCTTCCCAGACCACCACTGCCCGTCCCAGCCCACCACAGCCCGTCCCAACCCGCCACGGCCCGTCCCAGCTCGCCACAGCCCGTCCCAGCCCACCACTGACCACCACAGTTCATCCCAGCCCACCACGGCCCGTCCCGGCCAACCACAGCCTGTCACAGCCCACCGCGGGCTGTCCCAGCCCACCGCAGCCCATCCCAGCCCACCACGGCCCGTCCCAGCCCGTCCCAGCCCATGAAAGCCCGTCCCAGCTTACCACATCCCGTCCCAGCTTACCACAGCCCATCACAGCCCACCACGGTCCACCACAGCCCACCACAGCCTGTCCCAGCCTACCATGGCCCATAACAACCCACCATGGCCCGTCCTGGCCCACCACGGCCCGTCCCAGCCTACTACGGCTCATCCCAGCCCACCACAGCCTACCCCAGCCCACCAGAGACCGTCCCAGCCCACCACCGCCCGTCCCAGCTCACCACGGCCCGTCCCAGCATGTCCCAGCCCACCACAGCCCGTCCCAGCCCACCACAGCCTGTCCCAGCCCACCACAGCCCGTCCCAGCCCACCACAGCCCGTTCTAGCCCACCACAGCCCGTCGCAGCTCACCACAGAAAGTCCCAGCTTGTCACAGAACACCACAACCCGTCACCGCCCACCACAGCCCTTCCAAGGCGTCCCAGCCCATCCCAGCCCAACACAGCCCGTCCCAGCCCACCACAGCCCGTCCCAGCTTACCAGAGCCCACCACAGCCCGTGTCAGCCGGTCCCAGCTCACCACAACCCACCAAAGCTCGCTCCAGCACGCCACAGCCCGTACCAGCCCACCACAGCCTGTCCCCGCCCACCACAGCCCGTCCCCGCCCACCACAGTCCGTCCCCGCCCAACACAGCCCGTCCCAGCCCACCACAGGCCATCCCAGCACTTCCCAGCCCACCACAGCCCGTCCTGGACCACGACAGCCCGTCCCGGACCTACCAGAACCCGTCCCTGACCACCACAGCAGGTCCAAGCCCACCACAGCCCGTCCCAACCCACCACAGCCCGTCTCAACACACCAAAGCCCATTCCAGCCCTTCCCAGCCCACCACAGCCCGTTCCAGACCACCAGAGCCCGTCCCAGCCCACCACAGCTAGTCCCCGCCCACCACAGCCTGTCCCAGGTCGTCCCAGCCCGTCCCAGGCCTTCCCAGCCCACCACGGCTCGTCGCAGCCCACCACAGCCCGTCCCCGCCCACCACAGCCCGTCCCAGCCCACCGCAGCCCATCCTAGACCACCGCAGCCCGTCCCAGCCCATGAAAGCCCGTCCCAGCTTACCACAGCCCATCACAGCCCACCACGGTCCACCACAGCCCACCACAGCCCGTCCCAGCCCACCACGGCCCATAACAACCCACCACGGCCCGTCCCGGCCCACCACGGCCCTTCCCGGCCTACTACGGCTCGTCCCAGCCCACCACAGCCTGTCCCAGCCCACCACATCACGTCCCAGCCCACCACAGCCCGTCCCAGCCCGTCCCAGCCCACCACAGCCCGCCCCAGCCCACCACGGCCTGTCCCAGCCCAGCCCAACCCATCACGGCCCGTCCCAGCCCACCACAGCCCGTCCCAGCCCACCACGGCCCACGAAAGCCCACCACAGCCCACCACGGCCCACCACAGCCCGTCCCAGCCCACCACAAGCCGTCCCAGCCCACCACAGCCCTCCAGAGCCCGTCTCAGCTCACCACAGCCTACCCCAGCCCACCACGGCCCACCACAGCACACCACGGCCCACCGCAGCCTATCCCAACCCGTCCCAGCCCACCACAGCCCGTTCCAGCCCACCACGGCCCGTCCCAGCCCACCATGGCCCGTCCCAGCCCACCACGGCCCGTCACAGCCCACCACGGCCCACGAAAGCCCACCACAGCCCACCACGGCCCACCACAGCCCGTCCCAGCCCACCACAAGCCGTCCTAGCCCACCACAGACCTCCAGAGCCCGTCTCAGCTCACCACAGCCTATCCCAGCCCACCACAGCCCACCACAGCACACCACGGCCCACCGCAGCCTATCCCAACCCGTCCCAGCCCACCACAGCCCGTCCCTGCCCACCACAGCCCGTCCCAGCAGACCACAGCCCGTCCCAGCACACCACAGCCCGTCCCAGCCCGTCCCAGCCCACCACAGCCCGTCTCACGCTCACCAGAACCCACCACAGCCCACCACAGCCTGTCCCAGACCACCACGGCCCACCACGGCCCACCACGCTTCACCACGGCCCGTCCCAGCCCACCACGCCCCACCACAGCCCATCCCTGCCCACCACAGCCCGTCCCAGCACACCACAGACCATCCCAGTCCACCACACACCGTCCCAGCATGTCCCAGCCTGTCCCAATCCACCACAGCCTGTTCCAGACCACCACAGCCCGTCCCAGAACACCACAGCCCGTCCCTAGCCCACCACAGCCCGTGCCAGCCCACCACAGCCCGTCCCCGCCCGTCTCAGCCCACCACAGACCAGCACAGCCCGTCCCAGCACACCACAGCCCGTCCCAGCCCGTCCCAGCCTGCCGCAGCCCGTTCCAGCGCACCACAGACCGTCCCGGCCCACCACAGACCATTCCAGACCACCACAGCCCGTCCCCGCCGACCATAGCCCGTCCCAGCCCTCCACAGCCCGTCCCAGCCCACCACAGCCCGTCCCCGCCCACCACAGCCCATCCCAGCTCGTTCCAGACCACCAGAACTTGTCTCAGCCCGTCCCAGCCCACCACAGCCCGTCTCATGCTCAGCAGAACCCACCACAGCCCACCACAGCCCGTCACAGCCCACCACAGCCCGTCTCAGCACACCACAGCCCGTCCCAGCCCACCACAGCCCGTCCCAGCCCACCACAGCCCGTCCCAGCCTACCACAGCCTGTCTCAGCCTATCCCAGCCTGTCCCAGCCCACCACAGCCCGTCCCAGCCCACCACAGTCCACCACAGCCCGTCCCAGCCCATCCCAGGACACCACAGCACGTCCCAGCATGTCCCCGCCCACCACAGCCCGTCCCCGCCCACCGCAGCCCGTCCCAGCACACTAGAGTTTGTCCCAGCCCACCCCGGCCCATCACAGCCCGTCCCAGCACACCACAGACCATCCCAGTCCACCACATACCGTCCCAGCATGTCCCAGCCTGTCCCAACCCACCACAGCCCGTTCCAGACCACCACAGCCCGTCCCAGCACACCACAGCCCGTCCCTAGCCCACCACAGCCCGTCCCAGCCCATCCCAGCCCGTCCCAGCCCACCACAGCCCGTCCCCGCCCGTCCCAGCCCACCACAGACCAGCACAGCCCGTCCCAGCACACCACAGCCCGTCCCAGCCCGTCCCAGCCCGTCGCAGCCCTCCGCAGCCCGTCCCAGCCCACCACAGACCGTCCCAGCCCACCACAGCCCGTCCCAGCCCACCACAGCCCATCCCAGCTCGTTCCAGCCCACCACAGCCTGTCTCAAGCTCAGCAGAACCCACCACAGCCCACCACAGCCCGTCCCAGCCCGTCCCAGACCACCACAGCCCACCACAGCCCGTCCCAGCACACCACAGCCCGTCCCAGCCCGTCCCAGCCCGTCCCAGCTTGTCCCACCAAACCACAGACTGTCCCAGTCCACCACAGACCGTCCCAGCATGTCCCAGCCCATCACAGCCCGTTCCAGATCATTACAGCCCGTCCCAGCCCGTGCCAGCACGCCACAGCCTGTCCCAGCCCACCACAGCCCGTCCCAGCCCACCACAGAATGTCCCAGCCCACCACAGCCCGTCCCGGCCCACCACAGCCCGTCCCGGCCCACCACAGCCTGTCACAGCCCGTCCCAGCCCACCACAGAATGTCGCAGCCCACCACAGAATGTCCCAGCCCACCACAGCCCGTCCCAGCCCACCACAACCCGTCTCCGCCCACCACAGCCCATCCCCGCCCACCACAGCCCGTCCCGGCCCAACACAGCCCGTTCCAGACCACCAGAGCCCGTCCCAGCCCACCACAGAATGTCCCAGGCCACCACAGCCTGTCTCAGCCTATCCCAGCCTGTCCCAGCCTACCACAGCCCGTCCCAGCCCACCACAGCCCACCACAGCCCGTCCCAGCACACCACAGCACGTCCCAGCCCGTCCCAGCCCACCACAGCCCGTCCCCACCCACCTCAGCCCGTCCCAGCACACTACAGCTTGTCCCAGCCTGTCCCACCTCGTCCCAGCCCGTCACAGCCCGTCCGAGCCCACCACAGCTGGTCACAGCCCATCCCAGCCCAACACAGCCTGTCCCAGCCCACCACAGCCCGTCCCAGCTCGTCCCACCCCACCACAGCCCGTCCTGGACCACGACAGCCCGTCCTGGACCACGACAGCCCGTCCCGGACCTACCAGAACCCGTCCCTGACCACGACAACAGGTCCAAGCCCACCACAGCCCGTCCCAACCCACCAAAGCCCATTCCAGCCCTTCCCAGCCCACCACAGCCCGTTCCAGACCACCAGAGCCCGACCCAGCCCACCACAGCCCGTCCCCGCCCACCACAGCCCCTTCCAGCCGTCCCAGCAAATCCCAGCCCACCACAGCCCATCTCAGTTCACCACAGCCCGTCCCAGCCCACCGCAGCCCGTCCCAGCCCACCGCAGCTCGTCCCAGCCCACCGCAGCCCGTCCCAGCCCACCGCAGCTCGTCCCAGCCCACGGCAGCCCGTCCCAGCCAATCCCAGTCCGTCCCAGCCCGTCTCAGCCCACCGCAGCCGGTCCCAGCCTGTCCCAGCCAATACCAGCCCACCGCAGCCCGTGCCAGCCCGTCCCGGCCCCCCACAGCCCGTTCCGGCCCACCACAGCCCCCCACAGCTTGCCCCAGCCCACCGCTGCTTGCCCCAGCCCACCGCAGCCCGCCCCGGCCCACCGCAGCCCGCCCCGGCCCACCACGGCTCGCCATGGCTCACGACAGCCCGCCCCAGCCCACCATGGCTCGCCCCAGCTCACGACAGCCCGCCCCAGCCCACCACGGCTCGCCATGGCTTACGACAGCCCGTCCCAGCCCACCATGGCTCGCCCCGGCTCACGATAGCCCGCCCCAGCCCACCACGGCTCGCCATGGCTCACGACAGCCCTCCCCAGCCCACCACGGCTCGCCATGGCTCACGACAGCCCGCCCCAGCCCACCACGGCTCGCCATGGCTCACGACAGCCCACCCCAGCCCACCACGGCTCGCCATGGCTCACGAGAGCCCGCCCCAGCCCACCACGCCTCGCCATGGCTCACGACAGCCCGCCCCAGCCCACCACAGCCCGTCCCAGCCCACCACAGCTCGTCCCAGCCCACCACAGCCCGCTCCAGCCCACCACAGCCCGTCCCCGCCCAACACAGCCCGTCCCCGCCCAACACAGCTTGTCCCAGCCCGTCCCGGACCACCACAGCCCGTCCTGGACCACCACAGCCCGTCCTGGAAAACGACAGCCCGTCCTGGACCACGACAGCCCGTCCCGGACCTACCAGAACCCGTCCCTGACCACCACAACAGGTCCAAGCCCACCACAGCCCGTCCCAACCCACCACAGCCCGTCCCAGCCCACCACAGCCCCTTCCAGCCGTCCCAGAAAATCCCAGCCCACCACAGCCCGTCTCAGTTCACCACAGCGCGTCCCAGCCCACCACAGCCCACCGCAGCCGGTCCCAGCCCACCACACCCCACCGCAGCCCGTCCCAGCCCACCACAGCCCGTCCCACCACACCAGAGTCCGTCCCAGCTCACCACGGCCCGTCACAGCTTCCCACAGCCCAAGACGGCTTGCCACGACTCATCCCAGCCCACCACAGCCCTTCCCAGACCACCACTGCCCGTCCCAGCCCACCACAGCCCGTCCCAACCCGCCACGGCCCGTCCCAGCTCGCCACAGCCCGTCCCAGCCCACCACTGACCACCACAGTTCATCCCAGCCCACCACGGCCCGTCCCGGCCAACCACAGCCTGTCACAGCCCACCGCGGGCTGTCCCAGCCCACCGCAGCCCATCCCAGCCCACCACGGCCCGTCCCAGCCCGTCCCAGCCCATGAAAGCCCGTCCCAGCTTACCACATCCCGTCCCAGCTTACCACAGCCCATCACAGCCCACCACGGTCCACCACAGCCCACCACAGCCTGTCCCAGCCTACCATGGCCCATAACAACCCACCATGGCCCGTCCTGGCCCACCACGGCCCGTCCCAGCCTACTACGGCTCATCCCAGCCCACCACAGCCTACCGCAGCCCACCAGAGACCGTCCCAGCCCACCACCGCCCGTCCCAGTTCACCACGGCCCGTCCCAGCACGTCCCAGCCCACCACAGCCCGTCCCAGCCCACCACAGCCTGTCCCAGCCCACCACAGCCCGTCCCAGCCCACCACAGCCCGTCCCAGCCCACCACAGCCCGTCGCAGCTCACCACAGAAAGTCCCAGCTTGTCACAGAACACCACAACCCGTCACCGCCCACCACAGCCCTTCCAAGGCGTCCCAGCCCATCCCAGCCCAACACAGCCCGTCCCAGCCCACCACAGCCCGTCCCAGCTTACCAGAGCCCACCACAGCCCGTGTCAGCCGGTCCCAGCTCACCACAACCCACCAAAGCTCGCTCCAGCACGCCACAGCCCGTACCAGCCCACCACAGCCTGTCCCCGCCCACCACAGCCCATCCCCGCCCACCACAGTCCGTCCCCGCCCACCACAGCCCGTCCCAGCCCACCACAGGCCATCCCAGCACTTCCCAGCCCACCACAGCCCGTCCTGGACCACGACAGCCCGTCCCGGACCTACCAGAACCCGTCCCTGACCACCACAGCAGATCCAAGCCCACCACAGCCCGTCCCAACCCACCACAGCCCGTCTCAACACACCAAAGCCCATTCCAGCCCTTCCCAGCCCACCACAGCCCGTCCCAGCCCACCACAGCTAGTCCCCGCCCACCACAGCCTGTCCCAGTTCGTCCCAGCCCGTCCCAGGCCTTCCCAGCCCACCACGGCCCGTCGCAGCCCACCACAGCCCGTCCCCGCCCACCACAGCCCGTCCCAGCCCACCGCAGCCCATCCCAGCCCACCGCAGCCCGTCCCAGCCCACGAAAGCCCGTCCCAGCTTACCACATCCCGTCCCAGCTTACCACAGCCCATCACGGTCCACCACAGCCCACCACAGCCCGTCCCAGCCCACCACGGCCCATAACAACCCACCACGGCCCGTCCCGGCCCACCACGGCCCTTCCCGGCCTACTACGGCTCGTCCCAGCCCACCACAGCCTGTCCCAGCCCACCACATCACGTCCCAGCCCACCACAGCCCGTCCCAGCCCGTCCCAGCCCACCACACCGACCACAGCCCGTCCCAGCCCACCACAGCCCGTCCCAGCTTACCACAGCCCACCACAGACCGTCCCAGCCCACCACAGACCGTCCCAGCCCAGCCCAACCCACCACGACCCGTCCCAGCCCACCACAGCCCGTCCCAGCCCACCACGGCCCACGAAAGCCCACCACAGCCCACCACGGCCCACCACAGCCCGTCCCAGCCCACCACAAGCCGTCCCAGCCCACCACAGCCCTCCAGAGCCCGTCTCAGCTCACCACAGCCTACCCCAGCCCACCACGGCCCACCACAGCACACCACGGCCCACCGCAGCCTATCCCAACCCGTCCCAGCCCACCACAGCCCGTTCCAGCCCACCACGGCCCGTCCCAGCCCACCACAGCCCGTCCCAGCCCACCACAGCCCGTCCCAGCCCACCACAGCCCGTCCCCGCCAAGCGCAGCCCGTCCCCACCAAGCGCAGCCAGTCCCCACCAAGCGCAGCCCGTCCCAGACCAACGCAACCCGTCCCAGCCCGTCCCAGCCCACCACAGCCCGTCCCGGCTCACCACAGCTCGTCCCGGCCCAACACGGCCCGTCCCAGCCCACCACGGCCCGTCCCAGCCCACCACGGCCCGTCCCAGACCACCACGGCCCGTCCCAGCCCACCGCAGCCCACCACAGCCCGTCCCAGCCCAACACAGCTTATCCCAGCCCACCGCGGCACGTCCCAGCCCAGCGCAGCCCGTCCCAGCCCACCACAGCCTGTCCCAGCCCACCACAGCCCATCCCAGCCCACTACAGACCATCCCAGCACGCCCCAACCCGTCTCAGCACGTGCCAGCCTGTCCCAGCCCACCACAGCCCATTCCAGACCACCAAAGCCCGTCCCTACCCACCAGAGCCCGTCCCCGCCCACCATAGCCCGTCCCCGCCCACCAGAGCCCGTCCCCGCCCACCAGTGCCCGTCCCCGCCCACCAGAGCCCGTCCCCGCCCACCACGGCCCACCACAGCCCGTCCCAGCCAAACACAGTCCGTCCCAGCCCACCACACTCACCACAACTCTTCCCAGACCGTTCCAGCACAACACAGCCCATCCAAGCCCACCACAGCCGGTCCCAGCCAACCATAGCCCACCACAGCCCGTCCCAGCCCCCCACAGTCCCTCCCAGCCCTACACAGGCCGTCCCAGCCTGTCCCATCCCACCACAGTGCGTCCAAGTCCGTCCCAGCCCACCAGAGCCCGGCCCGGCCCACCACAGCACGTCCTGGCCCACCACGGCCCACCACGGCACGCCACGGCCCACCACGGCCCGCCAGAGCCCACCCCGGCCTGTCACAGCCCGTCCCGGCCCGCCACAGCCTATCCTGGCCCGCCACAGCCCGTCCCAGCACACCACAGCTTATCCCAGCAGACCACAGCCCACCGAAGCCCACCACAGCCCGTCCCAGCCCATCACAGACGGTCCCAGCCAACCACAGCCCGTCCCAGTCCACCACAGCCAGTCCCAGCCCACCACAGCCCGTCCCAGCCCACCACACATTATCCCAGCCCACCACAGCCCGTCCCAGGTAACCACAGCCCGTCCCAGCCCATTACAGCCCACCACCGACCACCACAGCCCACCACAGCACTCCGCAGCCCGTCGCAGCACACCACGGCCCACCACGGCCAGCCAAGGCCCACCACAGCCCACCAGAGCCCACCACGGCCCGTCACAGCCCACAAAAGCTCACCACGGCCCTCCACGGCACGCCACGTCTGGTCACGGCCCGCCACAGCCCATTCCAGTCCACCACAACCCACCACAGCCTCCCAAAGCCCGTCCCAGCCCGCCACAGCCCATCCCAGCCCACCACAGCCTGTCGCAGCCCGCCACAGACCACCACAGCCTGTTCCAGCCCATCACAGCCCACCATAGCCCACCACAGCCTGTCCCAGGCACCACAGCCCATCCCAGACTACCACAGCCCACCCCAGCACACCACAGTCTGCCACAACCCGCCATAGCCCGCCAAAGCCCGTCCCAGCCCACCACAGCTCGCCCCAGCTCGCCACAGCCCGGCCCAGCCCACCACAGCCCACCACAGCCCGTCCAAGGCCACCACAGCCTGTTCCAGCTCAAAAAAGCCCGTCCCAGCCCACCATAGCCCGTCCCAGGCCGCCACAGGTAGTACCAGCCCACAACAGCCCGTCCTAGACCGCCACAGCCCTCCACAGCCCTCCACAGCCCGCCAAGGCCCACCACTGCCCGTCACAGGTTGTCCCAGACCGCCACAGCCCGTTATGGCCCACCACAGCCCGTCCAAGACCTCCACAGCCCGTCCCAGCCCACTACAGCCCACCATAGCCCACCAAAGCCCATCCCAGCCCAAACACCTTATCCCAGCCCACCACAGCCCGTCCCAGCCCACCACAGCCCTCCACAGCCCGTCCCAGCCCACCACGGCCCACCACAGCCCACCACGGCCCACCACTATCCTCCAGAGCCCACCACAGCCCACCACAGCCCGTACCAGCGCACCACAGCCCGTCCCAGCACACCATAGCCCACCACGGCCCGTCCCAGCCCACCACGGCCCACCATGGCCCGTCCCAGCCCACCACAGCCCGTCCCAGCCCACCACAGCCCGTTCCAGCCCACCACAGCCCGTTCCAGCCCACCACAGCCCGTTCCAGCCCACCACAGCCTGTCCCAGCCCGTCCCAGCCTGTCCCAGCCCGTCCCAGCCCGTCCCAGCCCACCACAGCCCGTCTCAAGCTCACCAGAACCCACCACAGCCCATCACGACCCGCCACAGCCCACCACGGCCCGTCCCAGCTTACCACGGCCCACCACAGCCAACGCCTTCCCATCCCGGCCCAAAACAGCCCACCACGGTTTACCACGGCCCGTCCCAGCCCACCACGGCCCACCACAGCCCGTCCCAGCCCACCACAGCCCATCCCCGCCCACCACAGCTTGTCCCAGCCCACAACAGCCCGTCCCAGCCCACCACGGCCCAACCCAGCCCACCACGGCCCACCACAGCCCGTCCCCCGCCCACCACAGCTTGTCCCAGCCCACAACAGCCCGTCCCAGCCCACCAAGGCCCGACCCATCCCACCACGGCCCACCACAACCCGTCCCAGCCCACCGCAGCCCGTCCCAGCCCGTCCCAGTCCACCGCAGCCCGTCCCAGCCCGTCCCAGGCCGTCCCAGCCCACCACAGCCCGTCCCAGCCCACCACGACTCGTCCCAGCCCTCCACGGCCCACCACAGCCCACCCCTTCCTATCCCGTCCCAAAACAACCCACCACAATCCACCACAGTCCACCACGGCCCACCACAATTCGCCACGGCCCGTCCCAGCCCACCACGGGCCACCTCAAGCTCACCAGAACCCACCACGGCCCACCATAGCCCACCACAGCCTGTCCCAGCCCACCACAGCTCGTCCCAGCTCGCCACAGCCCGTCCCAGCCCACCACAGCCCACCACATCCCGTCCCAGCCCACCACAGCCTGTCCCAGCCCTCCACAGCCCGTCCCAGCCCTCCACAGCCCGTCCCAGCCCACCACAGCCCGTCCCAGCCTGTTTCAGCCCACCACGGCTAACCACGTCCTGTCCCGGCCCACCACGGACAACCACTGTCCACCATGGCCCACCACAGCACACCACGTCCCACCACGGCCCTTCCCAGTCCACCTCAGCCCACCACAGCCTGTCCCAGCCCACCACGGCCCGTCCCAGCCCACCACGGCCCGTCCCAGCCTACCACAGCCCGTCCCCCGCCCACCACAGCCCGTCCCAGCTTACCACAGCCCGTCCCAGCCCACAACAGCCCACCACAGGTCACCACAGCCCACCACAGGTCACCACAGCCTGTTTCAGCCCACCACGGCTAACCACGGCCCGTCCCAGCCCACCACGGCCCGCCATGGCCCACCACAGCTCGTCCCAGATAAACACGGCGCACCACAGCCCACCGCGGCCCGTCCCGGCCCACCACAGCCCGTCCCAGCACACCACAGCCCACCACAGCCCATCACAGCCCACCACAGCCTGTCCCAGCTTACCACAGCCCACCACAGACCGTCCCAGCCCACCACAGCCCGTACCAGCCCACCACAGTCCGTCCCAGCCCACCACTGCCCGTCCCATACCACCACTGCCCGTCCCATACCACCACTGCCCGTCCCAGCCCACCACTGCCCGTCCCAGCCCACCACAGCCCGTCCCAGCCCACCACAGCCCACCACAGCCCACCACAGGCCACCGCAGGCCATCCCAGCCCAAAACAGACGGTCCCAGCCAACCACAGCTTGTCGAGCCCACCACAGCCTGTCCCAGCCCACCGCAGCCCGTCCCAGCCCTCCACAGCCCACCACAGTCCGTCCCAGGTCACCACAGCCCGTCCCAGCCTACCACAGCCCACCACGGGTCGCCACGGCCCACTACAGCCCACCACGGCCAACGACGGCCCGCCACAGACTGTCCTGGCCCACCAAAGCCCATCCCAGCCTGCCACAGCCCGACCCAGCCCACCTGAGCCTGTCACAGCCCGCCACAGCTCGTCCCGGCCCACCACAGCCCGTCCCTGACCACAAGAGCCCGTCCCAGCCCACCACAACCCACCACAGACCGTCCCAACCCACCACAGCCCGTCTAAGCTTACCATAACCCACCACAGCCCACCACAGTCCGTCCCGGCCCACCACAGCCCGGCACAGCCCGTCCCAGCCCGGCATAGCCCGGCATAGCCCGTCCCAGCCCAGAACAGCCCACCACAGCCCGGCAAGGCCCACCACAGACCGTCCCAGCCTGTCCCAGCCCGTCCTAGCCCACCACAGCCCGGCACAGCCCACCACAGCCCACCACAGCCCACCAGAGCCCGTCCCGGCCCACCAGAGCCGGCCCCGAGCCACCACGGCCCGTCCCAGCCCACCACGGCTCACCACAGCCTGTCCCAGCCCACTACAGCCGGTGCCAGCCCACCACAGCCCACCAGAGCCCATCCCAGCCCACCGCAGCCTATCCCAACCCGTCCCAGCCCACCACAGCCCGTCCCAGCCCACCACGGCCCGTCCCAGCCCACCAAAGCCCGTCCCAGCCCACCACGGCCCAGAAAAGCCCACCACAGCCCACCGCGGCCCACCACAGCCCGTCCCAGCCCACCACAGCCCTCCAGAGCCCGTCTCAGCTCACCACAGCCTATCCCAGCCCACCACAGCCCACAATAGCACACCACGGCCAACCGCAGCCTATCCCAACCCTTCCCAGCCCACCACAGCCCGTTCCAGCCCTCCACGGCCCGTCCCAGCCCATGACAAACCGTCCCAGCCCACCACAGCCCGTCCCAGCCCACCAGAGCCCACCAGAGCCCACCACAGCTCGTCCCAGCCCACCACAGCCCACAAGAGCTTGTCACAGACCACCACAGCCCGTCCCAGCCCACCACAGCGCGTCCCAGCCCACCACAGCCCGTCCCAGCCCACCACAACCCGTCCCAGCCCACCACAGCCCGTCCCAGCTCGTCCCAGACCACCACAGCCCGTAACAGCCCACCACAGCAAGTACCAGCCCGTACCAGTCCACCACGGCCCGTCTCAGCCCACCACGGCCCGTCTCAGCCCACCACAACCCCTCCCAGACGACCACAGCCCGTCCCCGCCCAGCAGAGCCCGTCCCCGCCCAGTAGAGCCCGTCCCCGCCCAGCACAGCTCGTCCCAGCCTGTCCCAGGCCTTCCCAGCCCACCACGGCCCGGCCCGGCCCACCACAGCACGGTCCGGCCAAACACGGCGCACCACAACCCACCACAACTTGTCCCAGCACACCACAGCCCGTCCTAGCCCACCACAGCCCGTCCCAGCCCACCACAGCCCGTCACAGCCCGTCCCAGCCCGTGCCAACCCGTCCCAGCCCGTGCCAACCCGTCCCAGCCCGTCCAAGCCCTCCAAAGCCCGTCCCAGCCCAGCACGGCTCGTCCTGGCCCACCACGGCCCGTCCCAGCCCACCACAGCCCGTTCCAGCCCACCACAGACCGTCGCAGCTCACTACAGAAAGTCCCAGCCCGTCCCGGCCCACCACAGCCCGTCCCAGCCCACCACAGCCCGTTCCAGCCCACCACAGACCGTCGCAGCTCACCACAGAAAGTCCCAGCCCGTCCCGGCTCACCACGGCCCGTCCCAGCCCACCACAGCCCGTTCCAGCCCACCACAGACCGTCGCAGCTCACCACAGAAAGTCCCAGCCCGTCCCAGCCCACCACAACCCGTCACCGCCCACCACAGCCCTTCCAAGGCGTCCCAGCCCGTCCCAGCCCACCACAACCAACCACAGCCCATCCCCGTCCCACCACAGCCCTTTCCAGCCCACCGCAGCCTGTCCCAGCCCACCATGGCACACCACAGCCCACCACAGCCCACCACAGCCCGTCCCAGCCCACCATGGCTTACCACCGCCCACCACAGCCTGTCGCAGCCCATCCCAGACCGCCACAGCCCGTCCCAGCCCCCCCACAGGCCACCACAGCCCGTCCCAGCTCACCACAGCCCGTCCCAGCCCACCAGAGCCTGTCCCGGCCCACCACAGCTTGTCCCAGCTCATACCAGCCGACCACAGCCCGTCACAGCCCGTCCCAGCCCACCACAGACCGTCCCAGCCCACCACAGCCCGTCGCGGGCCTACCAGAACCCGTCCCTGACCACCACAGCAGGTCCAAGCCCACCACAGCCCGTCCCAGCACACCACAGCCTGTCCCAACCCACCAAAGCCCATTCCAGCCCTTCCCAACCCACCACAGCCGGTTTGAGACCACCAGAGCCCGTCCCAGCCCACCACAGCCCGTCCCCCGCCCACCAGATCCCGCCCCCGCCCACCACAGCCCATCCCAGCTCGTCCCAGCCCGTCCCAGGCCTCCCAGCCCACCACAGGCTGTCCCGGACCACGACAGCCCGTCCCGGACCTACCACAACCCGTCCCCGACCACAACAGCAGGTCCAAGCCCAGCACAGCCTGTGCCAACCCACCACAGCCCATTCCAGCCCTTCCCAGCCCACCACAGCCCGGTCCATACCACCAGAGCCCGTCCCAGCCCACCACGGCCCGTCCCAGACCACCACAGACCACCACAGTTCGTCCCAGCCCGCCACAACCCGTCCCAGCCCACCACAGCCCGTCCCGACCCACCACGGCCCGTCCCGGCCCACCACGGCCCGTCCCGGCCCACCACGGCCCGTCCCGGCGCACCACGGCCCGTCCCGGCGCACCACAGCCTGTCCCAGCCCACCACAGCCTGTCCCAGCCCACCACAGCCCGTCCCAGCCCTCCACAGACCACCACAGTTCGTCCCAGCCCGCCACAACCAGTCCCAGCCCGCCACAACCCGTCCCAGCTCGCCACAGCCCGTCCCAGCCCAGCACGGCCCGTCCCGGCCCACCACGGCCCGTCCCGGCCCACCACAGTCCGTCCCGGCCCACCACAGCCCTTTCCAGCCCACCGCAGCCTGTCCCAGACCACCATGGCCCACCACAGGCCAGCACAACCCGTCCCAGCTCAACACAGCCCGTCCCAGCCCACCAGAGCCCCTCCCGGCCCACCACAGCTTGTCCCAGCTCGTCCCGGCCCACCACAGCTTGTCCCAGCTCGTCCCAGCCCACCACAGCCCGTCACAGCC
>NW_026611870.1:0-83758 GCF_023638135.1 Falco biarmicus
TGGGCTGAGATGGGGAATCGCTGAATTTTGGACTCGGCTGGTGACAAAATGTTCCAAACACACCCCATGCACACCTCCACCGGGGAAAGTGCCAGAAAGGAGTTCTGTTGGTAGTTTTTACACTACCCCGGTAGGCAGCTGAAAGGCACCACAAAACTTGTTCTACCTGCTTTCTGGGCTGAGATGGGGAATCGCTGAATTTTGGACTCGGCTGGTGACAAAATGTTCCAAACACACCCCCATGTACAACTCCACCGGGGAAGGTGCCAGAAACGAGTTCTGTTGGTAGTTTTTACACTACCCCGGTAGGCAGCTGAAAGGCACCACAAAACTTGTTCTACCTGCTTTCTGGGCTGAGATGGGGAATCGCTGAATTTTGGACTCGGCTGGTGACAAAATGTTCCAAACACACCCCATGCACAACTCCACCGGGGAAGGTGCCAGAATCGAGTTCCGTTGGTAGTTTTTACACTACCCCGGTAGGCAGCTGAAAGGCACCACAAAACCTGTTGTACCTGCTTTCTGGGCTGAGATGGGGAATCGCTGAATTTTGGACTCGGCTGGTGACAAAATGTTCCAAACACACCCCATGCACAACTCCACCGGGGAAGGTGCCAGAAAGGAGTTCTGTTGGTAGTTTTTACACTACCCCGGTAGGCAGCTGAAAGGCACCACAAAACTTGTTCTACCTGCTTTCTGGGCTGAGATGGGGAATCGCTGGAATTTTGGACTCGGCTGGTGACAAAATGTTCCAAACACACCCCATGCACAACTCCACCGGGGAAGTGCCAGAAACGAGTTCTGTTGGTAGTTTTTACACTACCCCGGTAGGCAGCTGAAAGGCACCACAAAACTTGTTCTACCTGCTTTCTGGGCTGAGATGGGGAATCGCTGAATTTTGGACTCGGCTGGTGACAAAATGTTCCAAACACACCCCATGCACAACTCCACCGGGGAAGGTGCCAGAAACGAGTTCTGTTGGTAGTTTTTACACTACCCCGGTAGGCAGCTGAAAGGCACCACAAAACTTGTTCTACCTGCTTTCTGGGCTGAGATGGGGAATCGCTGAATTTTCGACTCGGCTGGTGACAAAATGTTCCAAACACACCCCATGCACAACTCCACCGGGAAGGTGCCAGAAACGAGTTCTGTTGGTAGTTTTACACTACCCCCGGTAGGCAGCTGAAAGGCACCACAAAACTTGTTCTACCTGCTTTCTGGGCTGAGATGGGGAATCGCTGAATTTTGGACTCGGCTGGTGACAAAATGTTCCAAACACACCCCATGCACACCTCCACCGGGGAAAGTGCCAGAAAGGAGTTCTGTTGGTAGTTTTTTACACTACCCCGGGTAGGCAGCTGAAAGGCACCACAAAACTTGTTCTACCTGCTTTCTGGGCTGAGATGGGGAATCGCTGAATTTTGGACTCGGCTGGTGACAAAATGTTCCAAACACACCCCATGCACAACTCCACCGGGGAAGGTGCCAGAAACGAGTTCTGTTGGTAGTTTTTACACTACCCCGGTAGGCACCTGAAAGGCACCACAAAACTTGTTCTACCTGCTTTCTGGGCTGAGATGGGGAATCGCTGAATTTTGGACTCGGCTGGTGACAAAATGTTCCAAACACACCCCATGCACAACTCCACCGGGGAAGGTGCCAGAATCGAGTTCCGTTGGTAGTTTTTTACACTACCCCGGTAGGCAGCTGAAAGGCACCACAAAACCTGTTGTACCTGCTTTCTGGGCTGAGATGGGGAATCGCTGAATTTTGGACTCGGCTGGTGACAAAATGTTCCAAACACACCCCATGCACAACTCCACCGGGGAAGGTGCCAGAAACGAGTTCTGTTGGTAGTTTTTACACTACCCCGGGTAGGCAGCTGAAAGGCACCACAAAACTTGTTCTACCTGCTTTCTGGGCTGAGATGGGGAATCGCTGAATTTTCGACTCGGCTTGGTGACAAAATGTTCCAAACACACCCCATGCACAACTCCACCGGGGAAGGTGCCAGAAACGAGTTCTGTTGGTAGTTTTTACACTACCCCGGTAGGCAGCTGAAAGGCACCACAAAAACTTGTTGTACCTGCTTTCTGGGCTGAGATGGGGAATCGCTGAATTTTGGACTCGGCTGGTGACAAAATGTTCCAAACACACCCCATGCACAACTCCACCGGGGAAGGTGCCAGAAACGAGTTCTGTTGGTAGTTTTTACACTACCCCGGTAGGCAGCTGAAAGGCACCACAAAACTTGTTCTACCTGCTTTCTGGGCTGAGATGGGGAATCGCTGAATTTTGGACTCGGCTGGTGACAAAATGTTCCAAAACACACCCCATGCACAACTCCACGGGGAAGGTGCCAGAAACGAGTTCTGTTGGTAGTTTTTACACTACCCTGGTAGGCAGCTGAAAGGCACCACAAAACTTGTTCTACCTGCTTTCTGGGCTGAGATGGGGAATCGCTGAATTTTGGACTCGGCTGGTGACAAAATGATCCAAACACACCCCATGCACAACTCCACCGGGGAAGGTGCCAGAAACGAGTTCTGTTGGTAGTTTTTACACTACCCCGGTAGGCAGCTGAAAGGCACCACAAAACTGTTCTACCTGCTTTCTGGGCTGAGATGGGGAATCGCTGAATTTTGGACTCGGCTGGTGACAAAATGTTCCAAACACACCCCATGCACAACTCCACCGAGGAAGGTGCCAGAAACGAGTTCTGTTGGTAGTTTTTACACTACCCCGGTAGGCAGCTGAAAGGCACCACAAAACTTGTTCTACCATGCTTTCTGGGCTGAGATGGGGAATCGCTGAATTTTGGACTCGGCTGGTGACAAAATGTTCCAAACACACCCCATGCACAACTCCACCGGGGAAGGTGCCAGAAACGAGTTCCGTTGGTAGTTTTTACACTACCCCGGTAGGCAGCTGAAAGGCACCACAAAACTTGTTCTACCTGCTTTCTGGGCTGAGATGGGGAATCGCTGAATTTTGGACTCGGCTGGTGACAAAATGTTCCAAACACACCCCATGCACAACTCCACCGGGGAAGGTGCCAGAAACGAGTTCTGTTGGTAGTTTTTACACTACCCCGGTAGGCAGCTGAAAGGCACCACAAAACTTGTTCTACCTGCTTTCTGGGCTGAGATGGGGAATCGCTGAATTTTCGACTCGGCTGGTGACAAAATGTTTCCAAACACACCCCATGCACAACTCCACCGGGGAAGGTGCCAGAAACGAGTTCTGTGTTGGTAGTTTTTACACTACCCCGGTAGGCAGCTGAAAGGCACCACAAAACTTGTTCTACCTGCTTTCTGGGCTGAGATGGGGGAATCGCTGAATTTTGGACTCGGCTGGTGACAAAATGTTCCAAACAACACCCCATGCACACCTCCACCGGGGAAAGTGCCAGAAAGGAGTTCTGTTGGTAGTTTTTACACTACCCCGGTAGGCAGCTGAAAGGCACCACAAAACTTGTTCTACCTGCTTTCTGGGCTGAGATGGGGAATCGCTGAATTTTGGACTCGGCTGGTGACAAATGTTCCAAACACACCCCATGCACAACTCCACCGGGGAAGGTGCCAGAAACGAGTTCTGTTGGTAGTTTTTACACTACCCCGGTAGGCAGCTGAAAGGCACCACAAAACTTGTTCTACCTGCTTTCTGGGCTGAGATGGGGAATCGCTGAATTTTGGACTCGGCTGGTGACAAAATGTTCCAAACACACCCCATGCACAACTCCACCGGGGAAGGTGCCAGAATCGAGTTCCGTTGGTAGTTTTTACACTACCCCGGTAGGCAGCTGAAAGGCACCACAAAACCTGTTGTACCTGCTTTCTGGCTGAGATGGGGAATCGCTGAATTTTGGACTCGGGCTGGTGACAAAATGTTCCAAACACCACCCCATGCACAACTCCACCGGGGAAGGTGCCAGAAAGGAGTTCTGTTGGTAGTTTTTTACACTACCCCGGTAGGCAGCTGAAAGGCACCACAAAACTTGTTCTACCTGCTTTCTGGGCTGAGATGGGGAATCGCTGAATTTTGGACTCGGCTGGTGACAAAATGTTCCAAACACACCCCATGCACAACTCCACCGGGGAAGTGCCAGAAACGAGTTCTGTTGGTAGTTTTTACACTACCCCGGTAGGCAGCTGAAAGGCACCACAAAACTTGTTCTACCTGCTTTCTGGGCTGAGATGGGGAATCGCTGAATTTTGGACTCGGCTGGTGACAAAATGTTCCAAACACACCCCATGCACAACTCCACCGGGGAAGGTGCCAGAAACGAGTTCTGTTGGTAGTTTTTACACTACCCCGGTAGGCAGCTGAAAGGCACCACAAAACTTGTTCTACCTGCTTTCTGGGCTGAGATGGGGAAATCGCTGAATTTTCGACTCGGCTGGTGACAAAATGTTCCAAACACACCCCATGCACAACTCCACCGGGGAAGGTGCCAGAAACGAGTTCTGTTGGTAGTTTTTTACACTACCCCGGTAGGCAGCTGAAAGGCACCACAAAACTTGTTCTACCTGCTTTCTGGGCTGAGATGGGGAATCGCTGAATTTTGGACTCGGCTGGTGACAAAATGTTCCAAACACACCCCATGCACACTCCACCGGGGAAAGTGCCAGAAGGAGTTCTGTTGGTAGTTTTTACACTACCCCGGTAGGCAGCTGAAAGGCACCACAAAACTTGTTCTACCTGCTTTCTGGGCTGAGATGGGGAATCGCTGCTGAATTTTGGGACTCGGCTGGTGACAAAATGTTCCAAACACACCCCATGCACAACTCCACCGGGGAAGGTGCCAGAAACGAGTTCTGTTGGTAGTTTTTACACTACCCCGGTAGGCACCTGAAAGGCACCACAAAACTTGTTTCTACCTGCTTTCTGGGCTGAGATGGGGAATCGCTGAATTTTGGACTCGGCTGGTGACAAAATGTTCCAAACACACCCCATGCACAACTCCACCGGGGAAGGTGCCAGAATCGAGTTCCGTTGGTAGTTTTTACACTACCCCGGTAGGCAGCTGAAAGGCACCACAAAACCTGTTGTACCTGCTTTCCTGGGCTGAGATGGGGAATCGCTGAATTTTGGACTCGGCTGGTGACAAAATGTTCCAAACACACCCCATGCACAACTCCACCGGGGAAGGTGCCAGAAAGGAGTTCTGTTGGTAGTTTTTACACTACCCCGGTAGGCAGCTGAAAAGGCACCACAAAACTTGTTCTACCTGCTTTCTGGGCTGAGATGGGGAATCGCTGAATTTTGGACTCGGCTGGTGACAAAATGTTCCAAACACACCCCATGCACAACTCCACCGGGGAAGTGCCAGAAACGAGTTCTGTTGGTAGTTTTTACACTACCCCGGTAGGCAGCTGAAAGGCACCACAAAACTTGTTCTACCTGCTTTCTGGGCTGAGATGGGGAATCGCTGAATTTTGGACTCGGCTGCTGACAAAATGTTCCAAACACACCCCATGCACAACTCCACCGGGGAAGGTGCCAGAAACGAGTTCTGTTGGTAGTTTTTACACTACCCCGGTAGGCAGCTGAAAGGCACCACAAAACTTGTTCTACCTGCTTTCTGGGCTGAGATGGGGAATCGCTGAATTTTGGACTCGGCTGGTGACAAAATGTTCCAAACACACCCCATGCACAACTCCACCGGGGAAGGTGCCAGAAACGAGTTCTGTTGGTAGTTTTTACACTACCCCGGTAGGCAGCTGAAAGGCACCACAAAACTTGTTCTACCTGCTTTCTGGGCTGAGATGGGGAATCGCTGAATTTTGGACTCGGCTGGTGACAAAATGTTCCAACACACCCCATGCACAACTCCACCGGGGACAGGTGCCAGAATCGAGTTCCGTTGGTAGTTTTTACACTACCCCGGTAGGCAAGAGAAAGGCACCACAAAACTTGTTGTACCTGCTTTCTGGGCTGAGATGGGGAACGGCTGAATTTTGGACTCGGCTGCTGACAAAATGTTCCAAACACACCCCATGCACAACTCCACCGGGGAAGGTGCCAGAAACGAGTTCTGTTGGTAGTTTTTACACTACCCCGGTAGGCACCTGAAAGGCACCACAAAACTTGTTCTACCTGCTTTCTGGGCTGAGATGGGGAATCGCTGAATTTTGGACTCGGCTGGTGACAAAAGGTTCCAAACACACCCCATGCACAACTCCACCGGGGAAGGTGCCAGAAACGAGTTCTGTTGGTAGTTTTTACACTACCCCGGTAGGCAGCTGAAAGGCACCACAAAACTTGTTGTACCTGCTTTCTGGGCTGAGATGGGGAATCGCTGAATTTTGGACTCGGCTGGTGACAAAATGTTCCAAACACACCCCATGCACAACTCCACCGGGGAAGGTGCCAGAAACGAGTTCTGTTGGTAGTTTTTACACTACCCCGGTAGGCAAGAGAAAGGCACCACAAAACTTGTTCTACCTGCTTTCTGGGCTGAGATGGGGGAATCGCTGAATTTTGGACTCGGCTGGTGACAAAATGTTCCAAACACACCCCATGCACAACTCCACCGGGGAAGGTGCCAGAAACGAGTTCTGTTGGTAGTTTTTACACTACCCCGGTAGGCAGCTGAAAGGCACCACAAAACTTGTTCTACCTGCTTTCTGGGCTGAGATGGGGAATCGCTGAATTTTGGACTCGGCTGGTGACAAAATGTTCCAAACACACCCCATGCACAACTCCACCGGGGAAGGTGCCAGAAACGAGTTCTGTTGGTAGTTTTTACACTACCCCCGGTAGGCAGCTGAAAGGCACCACAAAAACTTGTTCTACCTGGCTTTCTGGGCTGAGATGGGGAATCGCTGACTTTTGGACTCGGCTGCTGACAAAATGTCCAAACACACCCCATGCACAACTCCACCGGGGGAAGGTGCCAGAAACGAGTTCTGTTGGTAGTTTTTACACTACCCCGGTGGGCAGCTGAAAGGCACCACAAAACTTGTTCTACCTGCTTTCTGGGCTGAGATGGGGAATCGCTGACTTTTGGACTCGGCTGGTGACAAAATGTTCCAAACACACCCCATGCACAACTCCACCGGGGAAGGTGCCAGAAACGAGTTCTGTTGGTAGTTTTTACACTACCCCGGTAGGCAGCTGAAAGGCACCACAAAACTTGTTCTACCTGCTTTCTGGGCTGAGATGGGGAATCGCTGAATTTTGGACTCGGCTGGTGACAAAATGTTCCAAACACACCCCATGCACAACTCCACCGGGGAAGGTGCCAGAAACGAGTTCTGTTGGTAGTTTTTACACTACCCCGGTAGGCAGCTGAAAGGCACCACAAAACTTGTTCTACCTGCTTTCTAGGGCTGAGATGGGGAATCGCTGAATTTTGGACTCGGCTGGTGACAAAATGTTCCAAACACACCCCATGCACAACTCCACCGGGGAAGGTGCCAGAAAGGAGTTCTGTTGGTAGTTTTTTACACTACCCCGGTAGGCAGCTGAAAGGCACCACAAAACTTGTTCTACCTGCTTTCTGGGCTGAGATGGGGGAATCGCTGAATTTTGGACTCGGCTGGTGACAAAATGTTCCAAAACACACCCCATGCACAACTCCACCGGGGGAAGGTGCCAGAATCGAGTTCTGTTTGGTAGTTTTTACACTACCCCGGTAGGCAGCTGAAAGGCACCACAAAACTTGTTCTACCTGCTTTCTGGGCTGAGATGGGGAATCGCTGAATTTTGGACTCGGCTGGTGACAAAATGTTCCAAACACACCCCATGCACAACTCCACCGGGGGAAGGTGCCAGAAAGGAGTTCCGTTGGTAGTTTTTACACTACCCCGGTAGGCAGCTGAAAGGCACCACAAAACTTGTTCTACCTGCTTTCTGGGCTGAGATGGGGAAATCGCTGAATTTTGGACTCGGCTGGTGACAAAATGTTCCAAACACACCCCATGCACAACTCCACCGGGGAAGGTGCCAGAAACGAGTTCTGTTGGTAGTTTTTACACTACCCCGGTAGGCAGCTGAAAGGCACCACATAAACTTGTTCTACCTGCTTTCTGGGCTGAGATGGGGAATCGCTGAATTTTGGACTCGGCTGCTGACAAAATGTTCCAAACACACCCCATGCACAACTCCACCGGGGAAGGTGCCAGAAACGAGTTCTGTTGGTAGTTTTTACACTACCCCGGTAGGCAGCTGAAAGGCACCACAAAACTTGTTCTACCTGCTTTCTGGGCTGAGATGGGGAATCGCTGAATTTTCGACTCGGCTGGTGACAAAATGTTCCAAACACACCCCATGCACAACTCCACCGGGGAAGGTGCCAGAAACGAGTTCTGTTGGTAGTTTTTACACTACCCCGGTAGGCAGCTGAAAGGCACCACAAAACTTGTTCTACCTGCTTTCTGGGCTGAGATGGGGAAATCGCTGAATTTGGACTCGGCTGGTGACAAAATGTTCCAAACACACCCCATGCACAACTCCACCGGGGGAAGGTGCCAGAATCGAGTTCCGTTGGTAGTTTTTACACTACCCCGGTAGGCAAGAGAAAGGCACCACAAAACTTGTTGTACCTGCTTTCTGGGCTGAGATGGGGAACGGCTGAATTTTGGACTCGGCTGCTGACAAAATGTTCCAAACACACCCATGCACAACTCCACCGGGGAAGGTGCCAGAAACGAGTTCTGTTGGTAGTTTTTACACTACCCCGGTAGGCACCTGAAAGGCACCACAAAACTTGTTCTACCTGCTTTCTGGGCTGAGATGGGGAATCGCTGAATTTTGGACTCGGCTGGTGACAAAAGGTTCCAAACACACCCCATGCACAACTCCACCGGGGAAGGTGCCAGAAACGAGTTCTGTTGGTAGTTTTTACACTACCCCGGTAGGCAGCTGAAAAGGCACCACAAAACTTGTTGTACCTGCTTTTCTGGGCTGAGATGGGGAATCGCTGAATTTTGGACTCGGCTGGTGACAAAATGTTCCAAACACACCCCATGCACAACTCCACCGGGGAAGGTGCCAGAAACGAGTTCTGTTGGTAGTTTTTACACTACCCCGGTAGGCAAGAGAAAGGCACCACAAAACTTGTTCTACCTGCTTTCTGGGCTGAGATGGGGAATCGCTGAATTTTGGACTCGGCTGGTGACAAAATGTTCCAAACACACCCCATGCACAACTCCACCGGGGAAGGTGCCAGAAACGAGTTCTGTTGGTAGTTTTTACACTACCCCGGTAGGCAGCTGAAAGGCACCACAAAACTTGTTCTACCTGCTTTCTGGGCTGAGATGGGGAATCGCTGAATTTTGGACTCGGCTGGTGACAAAATGTTCCAAACACACCCCATGCACAACTCCACCGGGGAAGGTGCCAGAAACGAGTTCTGTTGGTAGTTTTTACACTACCCCGGTAGGCAGCTGAAAGGCACCACAAAACTTGTTCTACCTGCTTTCTGGGCTGAGATGGGGAATCGCTGAATTTTGGACTCGGCTGGTGACAAAATGATCCAAACACACCCCATGCACAACTCCACCGGGGAAGGTGCCAGAAAGGAGTTCTGTTGGTAGTTTTTACACTACCCCGGTAGGCAGCTGAAAGGCACCACAAAAACTTGTTTCTACCTGCTTTCTGGGCTGAGATGGGGGAATCGCTGAATTTTGGACTCGGCTGGTGACAAAATGTTCCAAACACACCCCATGCACAACTCCACCGGGGAAGGTGCCAGAAACGAGTTCTGTTGGTAGTTTTTACACTACCCCTGGTAGGCAGCTGAAAGGCACCACAAAACTTGTTCTACCTGCTTTCTGGGCTGAGATGGGGAATCGCTGAATTTTGGACTCGGCTGGTGACAAAATGTTCCAAACACACCCCATGCACAACTCCACCGGGGAAGGTGCCAGAAACGAGTTCTGTTGGTAGTTTTTACACTACCCCGGTAGGCAGCTGAAAGGCACCACAAAACTTGTTCTACCTGCTTTCTGGGCTGAGATGGGGAATCGCTGAATTTTGGACTCGGCTGGTGACAAAATGTTCCAAACACACCCCATGCACAACTCCACCGGGGAAGGTGCCAGAAACGAGTTCTGTTGGTAGTTTTTACACTACCCCGGTAGGCAGCTGAAAGGCACCACAAAACTTGTTCTACCTGCTTTCTGGGCTGAGATGGGGAATCGCTGAATTTTGGACTCGGCTGGTGACAAAATGTTCCAAACACACCCCATGCACAACTCCACCGGGGAAGGTGCCAGAATCGAGTTCTGTTGGTAGTTTTTACACTACCCCGGTAGGCAGCTGAAAGGCACCACAAAACTTGTTCTACCTGCTTTCTGGGCTGAGATGGGGAATCGCTGAATTTTGGACTCGGCTGGTGACAAAATGTTCCAAACACACCCCATGCACAACTCCACCGGGGAAGGTGCCAGAAAGGAGTTCCGTTGGTAGTTTTTACACTACCCCGGTAGGCAGCTGAAAGGCACCACAAAACTTGTTCTACCTGCTTTCTGGGCTGAGATGGGGAATCGCTGAATTTGGACTCGGCTGGTGACAAAATGTTCCAAACACACCCCATGCACAACTCCACCGGGGAAGGTGCCAGAAACGAGTTCTGTTGGTAGTTTTTACACTACCCCCGGTAGGCACCTGAAAGGCACCACAAAACTTGTTCTACCTGCTTTCTGGGCTGAGATGGGGAATCGCTGAATTTTGGACTCGGCTGGTGACAAAATGTTCCAAACACACCCCATGCACAACTCCACCGGGGAAGGTGCCAGAAACGAGTTCCGTTGGTAGTTTTTACACTACCCCGGTAGGCAGCTGAAAGGCACCACAAAACTTGTTCTACCTGCTTTCTGGGCTGAGATGGGGAATCGCTGAATTTTGGACTCGGCTGGTAACAAAATGTTCCAAACACACCCCGTGCATAACTCCACCGGGGAAGGTGCCAGAAACGAGTTCCGTTGGTAGTTTTTTACACTACCCCGGTAGGCAGCTGAAAGGGCACCACAAAACTTGTTGTACCTGCTTTCTGGGCTGAGATGGGGAATCGCTGAATTTTCGACTCGGCTGGTGACAAAATGTTCCAAACACACCCCATGCACAACTCCACCGGGGAAGGTGCCAGAAACGAGTTCTGTTGGTAGTTTTTACACTACCCCCGGTAGGCACCTGAAAGGCACCACAAAACTTGTTCTACCTGCTTTCTGGGCTGAGATGGGGAATTGCTGAATTTGGACTCGGCTGGTGACAAAATGTTCCAAACACACCCCATGCACAACTCCACCGGGGAAGGTGCCAGAAACGAGTTCTGTTGGTAGTTTTTACACTACCCCGGTAGGCAAGAGAAAGGCACCACAAAACTTGTTCTACCTGCTTTCTGGGCTGAGATGGAGAATCGCTGAATTTTGGACTCGGCTGGTGACAAAATGTTCCAAACACACCCCATGCACACCTCCACCGGGGAAGGTGCCAGAAACGAGTTCTGTTGGTAGTTTTTACACTACCCCCGGTAGGCAGCTGAAAGGCACCACAAAACTTGTTCTACCTGCTTTCTGGGCTGAGATGGGGAATCGCTGAATTTTGGACTCGGCTGGTGACAAAATGTTCCAAACACACCCCATGCACAACTCCACCGGGGAAGGTGCCAGAATCGAGTTCCGTTGGTAGTTTTTACACTACCCCCGGTAGGCAAGAGAAAGGCACCACAAAACTTGTTGTACCTGCTTTCTGGGCTGAGATGGGGAACGGCTGAATTTTGGACTCGGCTGCTGACAAAATGTTCCAAACACACCCCATGCACAACTCCACCGGGGAAGGTGCCAGAAAGGAGTTCTGTTGGTAGTTTTTACACTACCCCGGTAGGCAGCTGAAAGGCACCACAAAACTTGTTGTACCTGCTTTCTGGGCTGAGATGGGGAATCGCTGAATTTTGGACTCGGCTGGTGACAAAATGTTCCAAACACACCCCATGCACAACTCCACCGGGGAAGGTGCCAGAATCGAGTTCTGTTGGTAGTTTTTACACTACCCCGGTAGGCAGCTGAAAGGCACCACAAAAACTTGTTCTACCTGCTTTCTGGGCTGAGATGGGGAATCGCTGAATTTTGGACTCGGCTGGTGACAAAATGTTCCAAACACACCCCATGCACAACTCCACCGGGGAAGGTGCCAGAAAGGAGTTCCGTTGGTAGTTTTTACACTACCCCCGGTAGGCAGCTGAAAGGCACCACAAAACTTGTTCTACCTGCTTTCTGGGCTGAGATGGGGAATCGCTGAATTTTGGACTCGGCTGGTGACAAAATGTTCCAAACACACCCACCATGCACAACTCCACCGGGGAAGGTGCCAGAAACGAGTTCTGTTGGTAGTTTTTACACTACCCCCGGTAGGCAGCTGAAAGGCACCACAAAACTTGTTCTACCTGCTTTCTGGGCTGAGATGGGGAATCGCTGAATTTTGGACTCGGCTGGTGACAAAATGTTCCAAACACACCCCATGCACAACTCCACCGGGGAAGGTGCCAGAAACGAGTTCCGTTGGTAGTTTTTACACTACCCCGGTAGGCAGCTGAAAGGCACCACAAAACTTGTTCTACCTGCTTTCTGGGCTGAGATGGGGAATCGCTGAATTTTGGACTCGGCTGGTAACAAAATGTTCCAAACACACCCCATGCACAACTCCACCGGGGAAGGTGCCAGAAACGAGTTCCGTTGGTAGTTTTTACACTACCCCCGGTAGGCAGCTGAAAGGCACCACAAAACTTGTTGTACCTGCTTTCTGGGCTGAGATGGGGAATCGCTGAATTTTCGACTCGGCTGGTGACAAAATGTTCCAAACACACCCCATGCACAACTCCACCGGGGAAGGTGCCAGAAACGAGTTCCGTTGGTAGTTTTTACACTACCCCCGGTAGGCAGCTGAAAGGCACCACAAAACTTGTTGTACCTGCTTTCTGGGCTGAGATGGGGGAATCGCTGAATTTTCGACTCGGCTGGTGACAAAATGTTCCAAACACACCCCATGCACAACTCCACCGGGGAAGGTGCCAGAAACGAGTTCTGTTGGTAGTTTTTACACTACCCCGGTAGGCACCTGAAAGGCACCACAAAACTTGTTCTACCTGCTTTCTGGGCTGAGATGGGGAATTGCTGAATTTTGGACTCGGCTGGTGACAAAATGTTCCAAACACACCCCATGCACAACTCCACCGGGGAAGGTGCCAGAATCGAGTTCCGTTGGTAGTTTTTACACTACCCCGGTAGGCAAGAGAAAGGCACCACAAAACTTGTTGTACCTGCTTTCTGGGCTGAGATGGGGAACGGCTGAATTTTGGACTCGGCTGCTGACAAAATGTTCCAAACACACCCCATGCACAACTCCACCGGGGAAGGGTGCCAGAAAGGAGTTCTGTTGGTAGTTTTTACACTACCCCGGTAGGCAGCTGAAAGGCACCACAAAACTTGTTGTACCTGCTTTCTGGGCTGAGATGGGGAATCGCTGAATTTTGGACTCGGCTGGTGACAAAATGTTCCAAACACACCCCATGCACAACTCCACCGGGGAAGGTGCCAGAAACGAGTTCTGTTGGTAGTTTTTACACTACCCCCGGTAGGCAAGAGAAAGGCACCACAAAACTTGTTCTACCTGCTTTCTGGGCTGAGATGGGGAATCGCTGAATTTTGGACTCGGCTGGTGACAAAATGTTCCAAACACACCCATGCACAACTCCACCGGGGAAGGTGCCAGAAACGAGTTCTGTTGGTAGTTTTTACACTACCCCGGTAGGCAGCTGAAAGGCACCACAAAACTTGTTCTACCTGCTTTCTGGGCTGAGATGGGGAATCGCTGAATTTTGGACTCGGCTGGTGACAAAATGTTCCAAACACACACCCCATGCACAACTCCACCGGGGAAGGTGCCAGAAACGAGTTCTGTTGGTAGTTTTTACACTACCCTGGTAGGCAGCTGAAAGGCACCACAAAACTTGTTCTACCTGCTTTCTGGGCTGAGATGGGGAATCGCTGAATTTTGGACTCGGCTGGTGACAAAATGATCCAAACACACCCCATGCACAACTCCACCGGGGAAGGTGCCAGAAAGGAGTTCTGTTGGTAGTTTTTACACTACCCCGGTAGGCAGCTGAAAGGCACCACAAAACTTGTTCTACCTGCTTTCTGGGCTGAGATGGGGAATCGCTGAATTTTGGACTCGGCTGGTGACAAAATGTTCCAAACACACCCCATGCACAACTCCACCGGGGAAGGTGCCAGAAACGAGTTCTGTTGGTAGTTTTTACACTACCCCGGTAGGCAGCTGAAAGGCACCACAAAACTTGTTCTACCTGCTTTCTGGGCTGAGATGGGGAATCGCTGAATTTTGGACTCGGCTGGTGACAAAATGTTCCAAACACACCCCATGCACAACTCCACCGGGGAAGGTGCCAGAAACGAGTTCTGTTGGTAGTTTTTACACTACCCCGGTAGGCAGCTGAAAGGCACCACAAAACTTGTTCTACCTGCTTTCTGGGCTGAGATGGGGAATCGCTGAATTTTGGACTCGGCTGGTGACAAAATGTTCCAAACACACCCCATGCACAACTCCACCGGGGAAGGTGCCAGAAACGAGTTCTGTTGGTAGTTTTTACACTACCCCGGTAGGCAGCTGAAAGGCACCACAAAACTTGTTCTACCTGCTTTCTGGGCTGAGATGGGGAATCGCTGAATTTTCGACTCGGCTGGTGACAAAATGTTCCAAACACACCCCATGCACAACTCCACCGGGGAAGGTGCCAGAATCGAGTTCTGTTGGTAGTTTTTACACTACCCCGGTAGGCAGCTGAAAGGCACCACAAAACTTGTTCTACCTGCTTTCTGGGCTGAGATGGGGAATCGCTGAATTTTGGACTCGGCTGGTGACAAAATGTTCCAAACACACCCCATGCACAACTCCACCGGGGAAGGTGCCAGAAAGGAGTTCCGTTGGTAGTTTTTACACTACCCCGGTAGGCAGCTGAAAGGCACCACAAAACTTGTTCTACCTGCTTTCTGGGCTGAGATGGGGAATCGCTGAATTTTGGACTCGGCTGGTGACAAAATGTTCCAAACACACCCCATGCACAACTCCACCGGGGAAGGTGCCAGAAACGAGTTCTGTTGGTAGTTTTTACACTACCCCGGTAGGCAGCTGAAAGGCACCACAAAACTTGTTCTACCTGCTTTCTGGGCTGAGATGGGGAATCGCTGAATTTTGGACTCGGCTGGTGACAAAATGTTCCAAACACACCCCATGCACAACTCCACCGGGGAAGGTGCCAGAAACGAGTTCCGTTGGTAGTTTTTACACTACCCCGGTAGGCAGCTGAAAGGCACCACAAAACTTGTTCTACCTGCTTTCTGGGCTGAGATGGGGAATCGCTGAATTTTGGACTCGGCTGGTAACAAAATGTTCCAAACACACCCCGTGCATAACTCCACCGGGGAAGGTGCCAGAAACGAGTTCCGTTGGTAGTTTTTACACTACCCCGGTAGGCAGCTGAAAGGCACCACAAAACTTGTTGTACCTGCTTTCTGGGCTGAGATGGGGAATCGCTGAATTTTCGACTCGGCTGGTGACAAAATGTTCCAAACACACCCCATGCACAACTCCACCGGGGAAGGTGCCAGAAACGAGTTCTGTTGGTAGTTTTTACACTACCCCGGTAGGCACCTGAAAGGCACCACAAAACTTGTTCTACCTGCTTTCTGGGCTGAGATGGGGAATTGCTGAATTTTGGACTCGGCTGGTGACAAAATGTTCCAAACACACCCCATGCACAACTCCACCGGGGAAGGTGCCAGAAACGAGTTCTGTTGGTAGTTTTTACACTACCCCGGTAGGCAAGAGAAAGGCACCACAAAACTTGTTCTACCTGCTTTCTGGGCTGAGATGGAGAATCGCTGAATTTTGGACTCGGCTGGTGACAAAATGTTCCAAACACACCCCATGCACACCTCCACCGGGGAAGGTGCCAGAAACGAGTTCTGTTGGTAGTTTTTACACTACCCCGGTAGGCAGCTGAAAGGCACCACAAAACTTGTTCTACCTGCTTTCTGGGCTGAGATGGGGAATCGCTGAATTTTGGACTCGGCTGGTGACAAAATGTTCCAAACACACCCCATGCACAACTCCACCGGGGAAGGTGCCAGAATCGAGTTCCGTTGGTAGTTTTTACACTACCCCGGTAGGCAAGAGAAAGGCACCACAAAACTTGTTGTACCTGCTTTCTGGGCTGAGATGGGGAACGGCTGAATTTTGGACTCGGCTGCTGACAAAATGTTCCAAACACACCCCATGCACAACTCCACCGGGGAAGGTGCCAGAAAGGAGTTCTGTTGGTAGTTTTTACACTACCCCGGTAGGCACCTGAAAGGCACCACAAAACTTGTTCTACCTGCTTTCTGGGCTGAGATGGGGAATCGCTGAATTTTCGACTCGGCTGGTGACAAAATGATCCAAACGCACCCCATGCACAACTCCACCGGGGAAGGTGCCAGAAACGAGTTCTGTTGGTAGTTTTTACACTACCCCGGTAGGCAGCTGAAAGGCACCACAAAACTTGTTGTACCTGCTTTCTGGGCTGAGATGGGGAATCGCTGAATTTTGGACTCGGCTGGTGACAAAATGTTCCAAACACACCCCATGCACAACTCCACCGGGGAAGGTGCCAGAAACGAGTTCTGTTGGTAGTTTTTACACTACCCCGGTAGGCACCTGAAAGGCACCACAAAACTTGTTCTACCTGCTTTCTGGGCTGAGATGGGGAATCGCTGAATTTTGGACTCGGCTGGTGACAAAATGTTCCAAACACACCCCATGCACAACTCCACCGGGGAAGGTGCCAGAAACGAGTTCCGTTGGTAGTTTTTACACTACCCCGGTAGGCAGCTGAAAGGCACCACAAAACTTGTTCTACCTGCTTTCTGGGCTGAGATGGGGAATCGCTGAATTTTGGACTCGGCTGGTGACAAAATGTTCCAAACACACCCCATGCACAACTCCACCGGGGAAGGTGCCAGAAACGAGTTCTGTTGGTAGTTTTTACACTACCCCGGTAGGCAGCTGAAAGGCACCACAAAACTTGTTCTACCTGCTTTCTGGGCTGAGATGGGGAATCGCTGAATTTTGGACTCGGCTGGTGACAAAATGTTCCAAACACACCCCATGCACAACTCCACCGGGGAAGGTGCCAGAAACGAGTTCTGTTGGTAGTTTTTACACTACCCTGGTAGGCAGCTGAAAGGCACCACAAAACTTGTTCTACCTGCTTTCTGGGCTGAGATGGGGAATCGCTGAATTTTGGACTCGGCTGGTGACAAAATGATCCAAACACACCCCATGCACAACTCCACCGGGGAAGGTGCCAGAAACGAGTTCTGTTGGTAGTTTTTACACTACCCCGGTAGGCAGCTGAAAGGCACCACAAAACTTGTTCTACCTGCTTTCTGGGCTGAGATGGGGAATCGCTGAATTTTGGACTCGGCTGGTGACAAAATGTTCCAAACACACCCCATGCACAACTCCACCGGGGAAGGTGCCAGAAACGAGTTCTGTTGGTAGTTTTTACACTACCCCGGTAGGCAGCTGAAAGGCACCACAAAACTTGTTCTACCTGCTTTCTGGGCTGAGATGGGGAATCGCTGAATTTTGGACTCAGCTGGTGACAAAATGTTCCAAACACACCCCATGCACAACTCCACCGGGGAAGGTGCCAGAAACGAGTTCTGTTGGTAGTTTTTACACTACCCCGGTAGGCAAGAGAAAGGCACCACAAAACTTGTTCTACCTGCTTTCTGGGCTGAGATGGGGAATCGCTGAATTTTGGACTCGGCTGGTGACAAAATGTTCCAAACACACCCCATGCACAACTCCACCGGGGAAGGTGCCAGAAACGAGTTCTGTTGGTAGTTTTTACACTACCCCGGTAGGCAGCTGAAAGGCACCACAAAACTTGTTCTACCTGCTTTCTGGGCTGAGATGGGGAATCGCTGAATTTTCGACTCGGCTGGTGACAAAATGTTCCAAACACACCCCATGCACAACTCCACCGGGGAAGGTGCCAGAATCGAGTTCTTTTGGTAGTTTTTACACTACCCCGGTAGGCAGCTGAAAGGCACCACAAAACTTGTTCTACCTGCTTTCTGGGCTGAGATGGGGAATCGCTGAATTTTGGACTCGGCTGGTGACAAAATGTTCCAAACACACCCCATGCACAACTCCACCGGGGAAGGTGCCAGAAAGGAGTTCCGTTGGTAGTTTTTACACTACCCCGGTAGGCAGCTGAAAGGCACCACAAAACTTGTTCTACCTGCTTTCTGGGCTGAGATGGGGAATGGCTGAATTTTGGACTCGGCTGGTGACAAAATGTTCCAAACACACCCCATGCACAACTCCACCGGGGAAGGTGCCAGAAACGAGTTCCGTTGGTAGTTTTTACACTACCCCGGTAGGCAGCTGAAAGGCACCACAAAACTTGTTGTACCTGCTTTCTGGGCTGAGATGGGGAATCGCTGAATTTTCGACTCGGCTGGTGACAAAATGTTCCAAACACACCCCATGCACAACTCCACCGGGGAAGGTGCCAGAAACGAGTTCTGTTGGTAGTTTTTACACTACCCCCGGTAGGCACCTGAAAGGCACCACAAAACTTGTTCTACCTGCTTTCTGGGCTGAGATGGGGAATCGCTGAATTTTGGACTCGGCTGGTGACAAAATGTTCCAAACACACCCCATGCACAACTCCACCGGGGAAGGTGCCAGAATCGAGTTCCGTTGGTAGTTTTTACACTACCCCGGTAGGCAGCTGAAAGGCACCACAAAACTTGTTGTACCTGCTTTCTGGGCTGAGATGGGGAACGGCTGAATTTTGGACTCGGCTGCTGACAAAATGTTCCAAACACACCCCATGCACAACTCCACCGGGGAAGGTGCCAGAAACGAGTTCTGTTGGTAGTTTTTACACTACCCCGGTAGGCAGCTGAAAGGCACCACAAAACTTGTTCTACCTGCTTTCTGGGCTGAGATGGGGAATCGCTGAATTTTGGACTCGGCTGGTGACAAAATGTTCCAAACACACCCCATGCACAACTCCACCGGGGAAGGTGCCAGAAACGAGTTCTGTTGGTAGTTTTTACACTACCCCGGTAGGCACCTGAAAGGCACCACAAAACTTGTTCTACCTGCTTTCTGGGCTGAGATGGGGAATCGCTGAATTTTGGACTCGGCTGGTGACAAAATGTTCCAAACACACCCCATGCACAACTCCACCGGGGAAGGTGCCAGAAACGAGTTCCGTTGGTAGTTTTTACACTACCCCGGTAGGCAGCTGAAAGGCACCACAAAACTTGTTCTACCTGCTTTCTGGGCTGAGATGGGGAATCGCTGAATTTTGGACTCGGCTGGTGACAAAATGTTCCAAACACACCCCATGCACAACTCCACCGGGGAAGGTGCCAGAAACGAGTTCTGTTGGTAGTTTTTACACTACCCCGGTAGGCAGCTGAAAGGCACCACAAAACTTGTTCTACCTGCTTTCTGGGCTGAGATGGGGAATCGCTGAATTTTGGACTCGGCTGGTGACAAAATGTTCCAAACACACCCCATGCACAACTCCACCGGGGAAGGTGCCAGAAACGAGTTCTGTTGGTAGTTTTTACACTACCCCGGTAGGCAGCTGAAAGGCACCACAAAACTTGTTCTACCTGCTTTCTGGGCTGAGATGGGGAATCGCTGAATTTTGGACTCGGCTGGTGACAAAATGTTCCAAACACACCCCATGCACAACTCCACCGGGGAAGGTGCCAGAAACGAGTTCTGTTGGTAGTTTTTACACTACCCCGGTAGGCAGCTGAAAGGCACCACAAAACTTGTTCTACCTGCTTTCTGGGCTGAGATGGGGAATCGCTGAATTTTGGACTCGGCTGGTGACAAAATGTTCCAAACACACCCCATGCACAACTCCACCGGGGAAGGTGCCAGAAACGAGTTCTGTTGGTAGTTTTTACACTACCCCGGTAGGCAGCTGAAAGGCACCACAAAACTTGTTCTACCTGCTTTCTGGGCTGAGATGGGGAATCGCTGAATTTTCGACTCGGCTGGTGACAAAATGTTCCAAACACACCCCATGCACAACTCCACCGGGGAAGGTGCCAGAATCGAGTTCTTTTGGTAGTTTTTACACTACCCCGGTAGGCAGCTGAAAGGCACCACAAAACTTGTTCTACCTGCTTTCTGGGCTGAGATGGGGAATCGCTGAATTTTGGACTCGGCTGGTGACAAAATGTTCCAAACACACCCCATGCACAACTCCACCGGGGAAGGTGCCAGAAAGGAGTTCCGTTGGTAGTTTTTACACTACCCCGGTAGGCAGCTGAAAGGCACCACAAAACTTGTTCTACCTGCTTTCTGGGCTGAGATGGGGAATCGCTGAATTTTGGACTCGGCTGGTGACAAAATGTTCCAAACACACCCCATGCACAACTCCACCGGGGAAGGTGCCAGAAACGAGTTCTGTTGGTAGTTTTTACACTACCCCGGTAGGCAGCTGAAAGGCACCACAAAACTTGTTCTACCTGCTTTCTGGGCTGAGATGGGGAATCGCTGAATTTTGGACTCGGCTGGTGACAAAATGTTCCAAACACACCCCATGCACAACTCCACCGGGGAAGGTGCCAGAAACGAGTTCCGTTGGTAGTTTTTACACTACCCCGGTAGGCAGCTGAAAGGCACCACAAAACTTGTTCTACCTGCTTTCTGGGCTGAGATGGGGAATCGCTGAATTTTGGACTCGGCTGGTAACAAAATGTTCCAAACACACCCCGTGCATAACTCCACCGGGGAAGGTGCCAGAAACGAGTTCCGTTGGTAGTTTTTACACTACCCCGGTAGGCAGCTGAAAGGCACCACAAAACTTGTTCTACCTGCTTTCTGGGCTGAGATGGGGAATCGCTGAATTTTCGACTCGGCTGGTGACAAAATGTTCCAAACACACCCCATGCACAACTCCACCGGGGAAGGTGCCAGAAACGAGTTCCGTTGGTAGTTTTTACACTACCCCGGTAGGCAGCTGAAAGGCACCACAAAACTTGTTCTACCTGCTTTCTGGGCTGAGATGGGGAATCGCTGAATTTTGGACTCGGCTGGTAACAAAATGTTCCAAACACACCCCGTGCATAACTCCACCGGGGAAGGTGCCAGAAACGAGTTCCGTTGGTAGTTTTTACACTACCCCGGTAGGCAGCTGAAAGGCACCACAAAACTTGTTGTACCTGCTTTCTGGGCTGAGATGGGGAATCGCTGAATTTTCGACTCGGCTGGTGACAAAATGTTCCAAACACACCCCATGCACAACTCCACCGGGGAAGGTGCCAGAAACGAGTTCTGTTGGTAGTTTTTACACTACCCCGGTAGGCACCTGAAAGGCACCACAAAACTTGTTCTACCTGCTTTCTGGGCTGAGATGGGGAATCGCTGAATTTTGGACTCGGCTGGTGACAAAATGTTCCAAACACACCCCATGCACAACTCCACCGGGGAAGGTGCCAGAATCGAGTTCCGTTGGTAGTTTTTACACTACCCCGGTAGGCAAGAGAAAGGCACCACAAAACTTGTTGTACCTGCTTTCTGGGCTGAGATGGGGAACGGCTGAATTTTGGACTCGGCTGCTGACAAAATGTTCCAAACACACCCCATGCACAACTCCACCGGGGAAGGTGCCAGAAACGAGTTCTGTTGGTAGTTTTTACACTACCCCGGTAGGCAGCTGAAAGGCACCACAAAACTTGTTCTACCTGCTTTCTGGGCTGAGATGGGGAATCGCTGAATTTTCGACTCGGCTGGTGACAAAATGTTCCAAACACACCCCATGCACAACTCCACCGGGGAAGGTGCCAGAATCGAGTTCTTTTGGTAGTTTTTACACTACCCCGGTAGGCAGCTGAAAGGCACCACAAAACTTGTTCTACCTGCTTTCTGGGCTGAGATGGGGAATCGCTGAATTTTGGACTCGGCTGGTGACAAAATGTTCCAAACACACCCCATGCACAACTCCACCGGGGAAGGTGCCAGAAAGGAGTTCCGTTGGTAGTTTTTACACTACCCCGGTAGGCAGCTGAAAGGCACCACAAAACTTGTTCTACCTGCTTTCTGGGCTGAGATGGGGAATCGCTGAATTTTGGACTCGGCTGGTGACAAAATGTTCCAAACACACCCCATGCACAACTCCACCGGGGAAGGTGCCAGAAACGAGTTCTGTTGGTAGTTTTTACACTACCCCGGTAGGCAGCTGAAAGGCACCACAAAACTTGTTCTACCTGCTTTCTGGGCTGAGATGGGGAATCGCTGAATTTTGGACTCGGCTGGTGACAAAATGTTCCAAACACACCCCATGCACAACTCCACCGGGGAAGGTGCCAGAATCGAGTTCCGTTGGTAGTTTTTACACTACCCCGGTAGGCAAGAGAAAGGCACCACAAAACTTGTTGTACCTGCTTTCTGGGCTGAGATGGGGAACGGCTGAATTTTGGACTCGGCTGCTGACAAAATGTTCCAAACACACCCCATGCACAACTCCACCGGGGAAGGTGCCAGAAAGGAGTTCTGTTGGTAGTTTTTACACTACCCCGGTAGGCAGCTGAAAGGCACCACAAAACTTGTTCTACCTGCTTTCTGGGCTGAGATGGGGAATCGCTGAATTTTGGACTCGGCTGGTGACAAAATGATCCAAACGCACCCCATGCACAACTCCACCGGGGAAGGTGCCAGAAACGAGTTCTGTTGGTAGTTTTTACACTACCCCGGTAGGCAGCTGAAAGGCACCACAAAACTTGTTCTACCTGCTTTCTGGGCTGAGATGGGGAATCGCTGAATTTTGGACTCGGCTGGTGACAAAATGTTCCAAACACACCCCATGCACAACTCCACCGGGGAAGGTGCCAGAAACGAGTTCTGTTGGTAGTTTTTACACTACCCCGGTAGGCACCTGAAAGGCACCACAAAACTTGTTCTACCTGCTTCCTGGGCTGAGATGGGGAATCGCTGAATTTTGGACTCGGCTGGTGACAAAATGTTCCAAACACACCCCATGCACAACTCCACCGGGGAAGGTGCCAGAAACGAGTTCCGTTGGTAGTTTTTACACTACCCCGGTAGGCAGCTGAAAGGCACCACAAAACTTGTTCTACCTGCTTTCTGGGCTGAGATGGGGAATCGCTGAATTTTGGACTCGGCTGGTGACAAAATGTTCCAAACACACCCCATGCACAACTCCACCGGGGAAGGTGCCAGAAACGAGTTCTGTTGGTAGTTTTTACACTACCCCGGTAGGCAGCTGAAAGGCACCACAAAACTTGTTCTACCTGCTTTCTGGGCTGAGATGGGGAATCGCTGAATTTTGGACTCGGCTGGTGACAAAATGTTCCAAACACACCCCATGCACAACTCCACCGGGGAAGGTGCCAGAAACGAGTTCTGTTGGTAGTTTTTACACTACCCCGGTAGGCAGCTGAAAGGCACCACAAAACTTGTTCTACCTGCTTTCTGGGCTGAGATGGGGAATCGCTGAATTTTCGACTCGGCTGGTGACAAAATGTTCCAAACACACCCCATGCACAACTCCACCGGGGAAGGTGCCAGAAACGAGTTCTGTTGGTATACCCCGGTAGGCACCTGAAAGGCACCACAAAACTTGTTCTACCTGCTTCTCTGGGCTGAGATGGGGAATCGCTGAATTTTGGACTCGGCTGGTGACAAAATGTTCCAAACACACCCCATGCACACCTCCCACCGGGGAAGGTGCCAGAAACGAGTTCTGTTGGTAGTTTTTACACTACCCCGGTAGGCAGCTGAAAGGCACCACAAAACTTGTTCTACCTGCTTTCTGGGCTGAGATGGGGAATCGCTGAATTTTGGACTCGGCTGGTGACAAAATGTTCCAAACACACCCCATGCACAACTCCACCGGGGAAGGTGCCAGAAACGAGTTCCGTTGGTAGTTTTTACACTACCCCCGGTAGGCAGCTGAAAGGCACCACAAAACTTGTTCTACCTGCTTTCTGGGCTGAGATGGGGAATCGCTGAATTTTGGACTCGGCTGGTGACAAAAATGTTCCAAACACACCCCATGCACAACTCCACCGGGGAAGGTGCCAGAAAGGAGTTCTGTTGGTAGTTTTTTACACTACCCCCGGTAGGCAGCTGAAAGGCACCACAAAACTTGTTCTACCTGCTTTCTGGCTGAGATGGGGAATCGCTGAATTTTGGACTCGGCTGGTGACAAAATGTTCCAAACACACCCCATGCACAACTCCACCGGGGAAGGTGCCAGAAACGAGTTCTGTTGGTAGTTTTTTACACTACCCCCGGTAGGCAGCTGAAAGGCACCACAAAACTTGTTCTACCTGCTTTCTGGGCTGAGATGGGGAATCGCTGAATTTTGGACTCGGCTGGTGACAAAATGTTCCAAACACACCCCATGCACAACTCCACCGGGGAAGGTGCCAGAAACGAGTTCTGTTGGTAGTTTTTTACACTACCCTGGTAGGCAGCTGAAAGGCACCACAAAAACTTGTTCTACCTGCTTTCTGGGCTGAGATGGGGAATCGCTGAATTTTGGACTCGGCTGGTGACAAAATGATCCAAACACACCCCATGCACAACTCCACCGGGGAAGGTGCCAGAAACGAGTTCTGTTGGTAGTTTTTACACTACCCCCGGTAGGCAGCTGAAAGGCACCACAAAACTTGTTCTACCTGCTTTCTGGGCTGAGATGGGGAATCGCTGAATTTTGGACTCGGCTGGTGACAAAATGTTTCCAAACACACCCCATGCACAACTCCACCGGGGAAGGTGCCAGAATCGAGTTCCGTTGGTAGTTTTTACACTACCCCGGTAGGCAGCTGAAAGGCACCACAAAACTTGTTCTACCTGCTTTCTGGGCTGAGATGGGGAATCGCTGAATTTTGGACTCGGCTGCTGACAAAATGTTCCAAACACACCCCATGCACAACTCCACCGGGGAAGGTGCCAGAAACGAGTTCTGTTGGTAGTTTTTACACTACCCCGGTAGGCAGCTGAAAGGCACCACAAAACTTGTTCTACCTGCTTTCTGGGCTGAGATGGGGAATCGCTGAATTTTGGACTCGGCTGGTGACAAAATGTTCCAAACACACCCCATGCACAACTCCACCGGGGAAGGTGCCAGAAACGAGTTCTGTTGGTAGTTTTTACACTACCCCGGTAGGCAGCTGAAAGGCACCACAAAACTTGTTCTACCTGCTTTCTGGGCTGAGATGGGGAATCGCTGAATTTTGGACTCGGCTGGTGACAAAATGTTCCAAACACACCCCATGCACAACTCCACCGGGGAAGGTGCCAGAAACGAGTTCTGTTGGTAGTTTTTACACTACCCCGGTAGGCAGCTGAAAGGCACCACAAAACTTGTTCTACCTGCTTTCTGGGCTGAGATGGGGAATCGCTGAATTTTGGACTCGGCTGGTGACAAAATGATCCAAACACACCCCATGCACAACTCCACCGGGGAAGGTGCCAGAAACGAGTTCTGTTGGTAGTTTTTACACTACCCCGGTAGGCAGCTGAAAGGCACCACAAAACTTGTTCTACCTGCTTTCTGGGCTGAGATGGGGAATCGCTGAATTTTGGACTCGGCTGGTGACAAAATGTTCCAAACACACCCCATGCACAACTCCACCGGGGAAGGTGCCAGAAACGAGTTCTGTTGGTAGTTTTTACACTACCCCGGTAGGCAGCTGAAAGGCACCACAAAACTTGTTCTACCTGCTTTCTGGGCTGAGATGGGGAATCGCTGAATTTTGGACTCGGCTGGTGACAAAATGTTCCAAACACACCCCATGCACAACTCCACCGGGGAAGGTGCCAGAAACGAGTTCTGTTGGTAGTTTTTACACTACCCCGGTAGGCAAGAGAAAGGCACCACAAAACTTGTTCTACCTGCTTTCTGGGCTGAGATGGGGAATCGCTGAATTTTGGACTCGGCTGGTGACAAAATGTTCCAAACACACCCCATGCACAACTCCACCGGGGAAGGTGCCAGAAACGAGTTCTGTTGGTAGTTTTTACACTACCCCGGTAGGCAGCTGAAAGGCACCACAAAACTTGTTCTACCTGCTTTCTGGGCTGAGATGGGGAATCGCTGAATTTTGGACTCGGCTGGTGACAAAATGTTCCAAACACACCCCATGCACAACTCCACCGGGGAAGGTGCCAGAAACGAGTTCTGTTGGTAGTTTTTACACTACCCTGGTAGGCAGCTGAAAGGCACCACAAAACTTGTTCTACCTGCTTTCTGGGCTGAGATGGGGAATCGCTGAATTTTGGACTCGGCTGGTGACAAAATGATCCAAACACACCCCATGCACAACTCCACCGGGGAAGGTGCCAGAAACGAGTTCTGTTGGTAGTTTTTACACTACCCCGGTAGGCAGCTGAAAGGCACCACAAAACTTGTTCTACCTGCTTTCTGGGCTGAGATGGGGAATCGCTGAATTTTGGACTCGGCTGGTGACAAAATGTTCCAAACACACCCCATGCACAACTCCACCGGGGAAGGTGCCAGAAACGAGTTCTGTTGGTAGTTTTTACACTACCCCGGTAGGCACCTGAAAGGCACCACAAAACTTGTTCTACCTGCTTTCTGGGCTGAGATGGGGAATCGCTGAATTTTGGACTCGGCTGGTGACAAAATGTTCCAAACACACCCCATGCACAACTCCACCGGGGAAGGTGCCAGAAACGAGTTCCGTTGGTAGTTTTTACACTACCCCGGTAGGCAGCTGAAAGGCACCACAAAACTTGTTCTACCTGCTTTCTGGGCTGAGATGGGGAATCGCTGAATTTTGGACTCGGCTGGTGACAAAATGTTCCAAACACACCCCATGCACAACTCCACCGGGGAAGGTGCCAGAAACGAGTTCTGTTGGTAGTTTTTACACTACCCCGGTAGGCAGCTGAAAGGCACCACAAAACTTGTTCTACCTGCTTTCTGGGCTGAGATGGGGAATCGCTGAATTTTCGACTCGGCTGGTGACAAAATGTTCCAAACACACCCCATGCACAACTCCACCGGGGAAGGTGCCAGAAACGAGTTCTGTTGGTAGTTTTTACACTACCCCGGTAGGCAGCTGAAAGGCACCACAAAACTTGTTCTACCTGCTTTCTGGGCTGAGATGGGGAATCGCTGAATTTTGGACTCGGCTGGTGACAAAATGTTCCAAACACACCCCATGCACACCTCCACCGGGGAAGGTGCCAGAAAGGAGTTCTGTTGGTAGTTTTTACACTACCCCGGTAGGCAGCTGAAAGGCACCACAAAACTTGTTCTACCTGCTTTCTGGGCTGAGATGGGGAATCGCTGAATTTTGGACTCGGCTGGTGACAAAATGTTCCAAACACACCCCATGCACAACTCCACCGGGGAAGGTGCCAGAAACGAGTTCTGTTGGTAGTTTTTACACTACCCCGGTAGGCAGCTGAAAGGCACCACAAAACTTGTTCTACCTGCTTTCTGGGCTGAGATGGGGAATCGCTGAATTTTGGACTCGGCTGGTGACAAAATGTTCCAAACACACCCCATGCACAACTCCACCGGGGAAGGTGCCAGAATCGAGTTCCGTTGGTAGTTTTTACACTACCCCGGTAGGCAGCTGAAAGGCACCACAAAACTTGTTGTACCTGCTTTCTGGGCTGAGATGGGGAATCGCTGAATTTTGGACTCGGCTGGTGACAAAATGTTCCAAACACACCCCATGCACAACTCCACCGGGGAAGGTGCCAGAAAGGAGTTCTGTTGGTAGTTTTTACACTACCCCGGTAGGCAGCTGAAAGGCACCACAAAACTTGTTCTACCTGCTTTCTGGGCTGAGATGGGGAATCGCTGAATTTTGGACTCGGCTGGTGACAAAATGTTCCAAACACACCCCATGCACAACTCCACCGGGGAAGTGCCAGAAACGAGTTCTGTTGGTAGTTTTTACACTACCCCGGTAGGCAGCTGAAAGGCACCACAAAACTTGTTCTACCTGCTTTCTGGGCTGAGATGGGGAATCGCTGAATTTTGGACTCGGCTGGTGACAAAATGTTCCAAACACACCCCATGCACAACTCCACCGGGGAAGGTGCCAGAAACGAGTTCTGTTGGTAGTTTTTACACTACCCCGGTAGGCAGCTGAAAGGCACCACAAAACTTGTTCTACCTGCTTTCTGGGCTGAGATGGGGAATCGCTGAATTTTGGACTCGGCTGGTGACAAAATGTTCCAAACACACCCCATGCACAACTCCACCGGGGAAGGTGCCAGAAACGAGTTCCGTTGGTAGTTTTTACACTACCCCGGTAGGCAGCTGAAAGGCACCACAAAACTTGTTCTACCTGCTTTCTGGGCTGAGATGGGGAATCGCTGAATTTTGGACTCAGCTGGTAACAAAATGTTCCAAACACACCCCATGCACAACTCCACCGGGGAAGGTGCCAGAAACGAGTTCTGTTGGTAGTTTTTACACTACCCCGGTAGGCAGCTGAAAGGCACCACAAAACTTGTTCTACCTGCTTTCTGGGCTGAGATGGGGAATCGCTGAATTTTGGACTCGGCTGGTGACAAAATGTTCCAAACACACCCCATGCACAACTCCACCGGGGAAGGTGCCAGAAACGAGTTCTGTTGGTAGTTTTTACACTACCCCGGTAGGCAGCTGAAAGGCACCACAAAACTTGTTCTACCTGCTTTCTGGGCTGAGATGGGGAATCGCTGAATTTTGGACTCGGCTGGTGACAAAATGTTCCAAACACACCCCATGCACAACTCCACCGGGGAAGGTGCCAGAAACGAGTTCTGTTGGTAGTTTTTACACTACCCCGGTAGGCAGCTGAAAGGCACCACAAAACTTGTTCTACCTGCTTTCTGGGCTGAGATGGGGAATCGCTGAATTTTGGACTCGGCTGGTGACAAAATGTTCCAAACACACCCCATGCACAACTCCACCGGGGAAGGTGCCAGAAAGGAGTTCTGTTGGTAGTTTTTACACTACCCCGGTAGGCAGCTGAAAGGCACCACAAAACTTGTTCTACCTGCTTTCTGGGCTGAGATGGGGAATCGCTGAATTTTGGACTCGGCTGGTGACAAAATGTTCCAAACACACCCCATGCACAACTCCACCGGGGAAGGTGCCAGAAACGAGTTCCATTGGTAGTTTTTACACTACCCCCGGTAGGCAGCTGAAAGGCACCACAAAACTTGTTCTACCTGCTTTCTGGGCTGAGATGGGGAATCGCTGAATTTTGGACTCGGCTGGTAACAAAATGTTCCAAACACACCCCATGCACAACTCCACCGGGGAAGGTGCCAGAAACGAGTTCTGTTGGTAGTTTTTACACTACCCCGGTAGGCAGCTGAAAGGCACCACAAAACTTGTTCTACCTGCTTTCTGGGCTGAGATGGGGAATCGCTGAATTTTGGACTCGGCTGGTGACAAAATGTTCCAAACACACCCCATGCACAACTCCACCGGGGAAGGTGCCAGAATCGAGTTCCGTTGGTAGTTTTTACACTACCCCGGTAGGCAGCTGAAAGGCACCACAAAACTTGTTCTACCTGCTTTCTGGGCTGAGATGGGGAATCGCTGAATTTTGGACTCGGCTGGTAACAAAATGTTCCAAACACACCCCATGCACAACTCCACCGGGGAAGGTGCCAGAAACGAGTTCTGTTGGTAGTTTTTACACTACCCCCGGTAGGCAGCTGAAAGGCACCACAAAACTTGTTCTACCTGCTTTCTGGGCTGAGATGGGGAATCGCTGAATTTTCGACTCGGCTGGTGACAAAATGTTCCAAACACACCCCATGCACAACTCCACCGGGGAAGGTGCCAGAAACGAGTTCTGTTGGTAGTTTTTACACTACCCCGGTAGGCAGCTGAAAGGCACCACAAAACTTGTTCTACCTGCTTTCTGGGCTGAGATGGGGAATCGCTGAATTTTGGACTCGGCTGGTGACAAAATGTTCCAAACACACCCCATGCACAACTCCACCGGGGGAAGGTGCCAGAAACGAGTTCTGTTGGTAGTTTTTACACTACCCCGGTAGGCAGCTGAAAGGCACCACAAAACTTGTTCTACCTGCTTTCTGGGCTGAGATGGGGAATCGCTGAATTTTGGACTCGGCTGGTGACAAAATGTTCCAAACACACCCCATGCACAACTCCACCGGGGAAGGTGCCAGAATCGAGTTCCGTTGGTAGTTTTTACACTACCCCCGGTAGGCAAGAGAAAGGCACCACAAAACTTGTTGTACCTGCTTTCTGGGCTGAGATGGGGAACGGCTGAATTTTGGACTCGGCTGCTGACAAAATGTTCCAAACACACCCCATGCACAACTCCACCGGGGAAGGTGCCAGAAACGAGTTCTGTTGGTAGTTTTTACACTACCCCGGTAGGCAGCTGAAAGGCACCACAAAACTTGTTCTACCTGCTTTCTGGGCTGAGATGGGGAATCGCTGAATTTTGGACTCGGCTGGTGACAAAATGTTCCAAACACACCCCATGCACAACTCCACCGGGGAAGGTGCCAGAAACGAGTTCTGTTGGTAGTTTTTACACTACCCCGGTAGGCAGCTGAAAGGCACCACAAAACTTGTTGTACCTGCTTTCTGGGCTGAGATGGGGAATCGCTGAATTTTGGACTCGGCTGGTGACAAAATGTTCCAAACACACCCCATGCACAACTCCACCGGGGAAGGTGCCAGAAACGAGTTCTGTTGGTAGTTTTTACACTACCCCGGTAGGCAGCTGAAAGGCACCACAAAACTTGTTCTACCTGCTTTCTGGGCTGAGATGGGGAATCGCTGAATTTTGGACTCGGCTGGTGACAAAATGTTCCAAACACACCCCATGCACAACTCCACCGGGGAAGGTGCCAGAAACGAGTTCCATTGGTAGTTTTTACACTACCCCGGTAGGCAGCTGAAAGGCACCACAAAACTTGTTCTACCTGCTTTCTGGGCTGAGATGGGGAATCGCTGAATTTTGGACTCGGCTGGTAACAAAATGTTCCAAACACACCCCATGCACAACTCCACCGGGGAAGGTGCCAGAAACGAGTTCTGTTGGTAGTTTTTACACTACCCCGGTAGGCAGCTGAAAGGCACCACAAAACTTGTTCTACCTGCTTTCTGGGCTGAGATGGGGAATCGCTGAATTTTGGACTCGGCTGCTGACAAAATGTTCCAAACACACCCCATGCACAACTCCACCGGGGAAGGTGCCAGAAACGAGTTCTGTTGGTAGTTTTTACACTACCCCGGTAGGCAGCTGAAAGGCACCACAAAACTTGTTCTACCTGCTTTCTGGGCTGAGATGGGGAATCGCTGAATTTTGGACTCGGCTGGTGACAAAATGTTCCAAACACACCCCATGCACAACTCCACCGGGGAAGGTGCCAGAAACGAGTTCTGTTGGTAGTTTTTACACTACCCCGGTAGGCAGCTGAAAGGCACCACAAAACTTGTTCTACCTGCTTTCTGGGCTGAGATGGGGAATCGCTGAATTTTGGACTCGGCTGGTGACAAAATGTTCCAAACACACCCCATGCACAACTCCACCGGGGAAGGTGCCAGAATCGAGTTCCGTTGGTAGTTTTTACACTACCCCGGTAGGCAAGAGAAAGGCACCACAAAACTTGTTCTACCTGCTTTCTGGGCTGAGATGGGGAACGGCTGAATTTTGGACTCGGCTGCTGACAAAATGTTCCAAACACACCCCATGCACAACTCCACCGGGGAAGGTGCCAGAAACGAGTTCTGTTGGTAGTTTTTACACTACCCCGGTAGGCAGCTGAAAGGCACCACAAAACTTGTTCTACCTGCTTTCTGGGCTGAGATGGGGAATCGCTGAATTTTGGACTCGGCTGGTGACAAAATGTTCCAAACACACCCCATGCACAACTCCACCGGGGAAGGTGCCAGAAACGAGTTCTGTTGGTAGTTTTTACACTACCCCGGTAGGCACCTGAAAGGCACCACAAAACTTGTTGTACCTGCTTTCTGGGCTGAGATGGGGAATCGCTGAATTTTGGACTCGGCTGGTGACAAAATGTTCCAAACACACCCCATGCACAACTCCACCGGGGAAGGTGCCAGAAACGAGTTCTGTTGGTAGTTTTTACACTACCCCGGTAGGCAAGAGAAAGGCACCACAAAACTTGTTCTACCTGCTTTCTGGGCTGAGATGGGGAATCGCTGAATTTTGGACTCGGCTGGTGACAAAATGTTCCAAACACACCCCATGCACAACTCCACCGGGGAAGGTGCCAGAAACGAGTTCTGTTGGTAGTTTTTACACTACCCCGGTAGGCAGCTGAAAGGCACCACAAAACTTGTTCTACCTGCTTTCTGGGCTGAGATGGGGAATCGCTGAATTTTGGACTCGGCTGGTGACAAAATGTTCCAAACACACCCCATGCACAACTCCACCGGGGAAGGTGCCAGAAACGAGTTCTGTTGGTAGTTTTTACACTACCCTGGTAGGCAGCTGAAAGGCACCACAAAACTTGTTCTACCTGCTTTCTGGGCTGAGATGGGGAATCGCTGAATTTTGGACTCGGCTGGTGACAAAATGATCCAAACACACCCCATGCACAACTCCACCGGGGAAGGTGCCAGAAAGGAGTTCTGTTGGTAGTTTTTACACTACCCCCGGTAGGCAGCTGAAAGGCACCACAAAACTTGTTCTACCTGCTTTCTGGGCTGAGATGGGGAATCGCTGAATTTTGGACTCGGCTGGTGATAAAATGTTCCAAACACACCCCATGCACAACTCCACCGGGGAAGGTGCCAGAAACGAGTTCTGTTGGTAGTTTTTACACTACCCCGGTAGGCAGCTGAAAGGCACCACAAAACTTGTTCTACCTGCTTTCTGGGCTGAGATGGGGAATCGCTGAATTTTGGACTCGGCTGGTGACAAAATGTTCCAAACACACCCCATGCACAACTCCACCGGGGAAGGTGCCAGAAACGAGTTCTGTTGGTAGTTTTTACACTACCCCGGTAGGCAGCTGAAAGGCACCACAAAACTTGTTCTACCTGCTTTCTGGGCTGAGATGGGGAATCGCTGAATTTTGGACTCGGCTGGTGACAAAATGTTCCAAACACACCCCATGCACAACTCCACCGGGGAAGGTGCCAGAAACGAGTTCTGTTGGTAGTTTTTACACTACCCCGGTAGGCAGCTGAAAGGCACCACAAAACTTGTTCTACCTGCTTTCTGGGCTGAGATGGGGAATCGCTGAATTTTCGACTCGGCTGGTGACAAAATGTTCCAAACACACCCCATGCACAACTCCACCGGGGAAGGTGCCAGAATCGAGTTCTTTTGGTAGTTTTTACACTACCCCGGTAGGCAGCTGAAAGGCACCACAAAACTTGTTCTACCTGCTTTCTGGGCTGAGATGGGGAATCGCTGAATTTTGGACTCGGCTGGTGACAAAATGTTCCAAACACACCCCATGCACAACTCCACCGGGGAAGGTGCCAGAAAGGAGTTCCGTTGGTAGTTTTTACACTACCCCGGTAGGCAGCTGAAAGGCACCACAAAACTTGTTCTACCTGCTTTCTGGGCTGAGATGGGGAATCGCTGAATTTTGGACTCGGCTGGTGACAAAATGTTCCAAACACACCCCATGCACAACTCCACCGGGGAAGGTGCCAGAAACGAGTTCTGTTGGTAGTTTTTACACTACCCCGGTAGGCAGCTGAAAGGCACCACAAAACTTGTTCTACCTGCTTTCTGGGCTGAGATGGGGAATCGCTGAATTTTGGACTCGGCTGGTGACAAAATGTTCCAAACACACCCCATGCACAACTCCACCGGGGAAGGTGCCAGAAACGAGTTCCGTTGGTAGTTTTTACACTACCCCGGTAGGCAGCTGAAAGGCACCACAAAACTTGTTCTACCTGCTTTCTGGGCTGAGATGGGGAATCGCTGAATTTTGGACTCGGCTGGTAACAAAATGTTCCAAACACACCCCATGCACAACTCCACCGGGGAAGGTGCCAGAAACGAGTTCTGTTGGTAGTTTTTACACTACCCCGGTAGGCAGCTGAAAGGCACCACAAAACTTGTTCTACCTGCTTTCTGGGCTGAGATGGGGAATCGCTGAATTTTGGACTCGGCTGCTGACAAAATGTTCCAAACACACCCCATGCACAACTCCACCGGGGAAGGTGCCAGAAACGAGTTCCGTTGGTAGTTTTTACACTACCCCGGTAGGCAGCTGAAAGGCACCACAAAACTTGTTCTACCTGCTTTCTGGGCTGAGATGGGGAATCGCTGAATTTTGGACTCGGCTGGTAACAAAATGTTCCAAACACACCCCATGCACAACTCCACCGGGGAAGGTGCCAGAAACGAGTTCTGTTGGTAGTTTTTACACTACCCCGGTAGGCAGCTGAAAGGCACCACAAAACTTGTTCTACCTGCTTTCTGGGCTGAGATGGGGAATCGCTGAATTTTGGACTCGGCTGCTGACAAAATGTTCCAAACACACCCCATGCACAACTCCACCGGGGAAGGTGCCAGAAACGAGTTCTGTTGGTAGTTTTTACACTACCCCGGTAGGCAGCTGAAAGGCACCACAAAACTTGTTCTACCTGCTTTCTGGGCTGAGATGGGGAATCGCTGAATTTTCGACTCGGCTGGTGACAAAATGTTCCAAACACACCCCCATGCACAACTCCACCGGGGAAGGTGCCAGAAACGAGTTCTGTTGGTAGTTTTTACACTACCCCGGTAGGCAGCTGAAAGGCACCACAAAACTTGTTCTACCTGCTTTCTGGGCTGAGATGGGGAATCGCTGAATTTTGGACTCGGCTGGTGACAAAATGTTCCAAACACACCCCATGCACAACTCCACCGGGGAAGGTGCCAGAATCGAGTTCCGTTGGTAGTTTTTACACTACCCCGGTAGGCAAGAGAAAGGCACCACAAAACTTGTTGTACCTGCTTTCTGGGCTGAGATGGGGAACGGCTGAATTTTGGACTCGGCTGCTGACAAAATGTTCCAAACACACCCCATGCACAACTCCACCGGGGAAGGTGCCAGAAACGAGTTCTGTTGGTAGTTTTTACACTACCCCGGTAGGCAGCTGAAAGGCACCACAAAACTTGTTCTACCTGCTTTCTGGGCTGAGATGGGGAATCGCTGAATTTTGGACTCGGCTGGTGACAAAATGTTCCAAACACACCCCATGCACAACTCCACCGGGGAAGGTGCCAGAAACGAGTTCTGTTGGTAGTTTTTACACTACCCCGGTAGGCAGCTGAAAGGCACCACAAAACTTGTTGTACCTGCTTTCTGGGCTGAGATGGGGAATCGCTGAATTTTGGACTCGGCTGGTGACAAAATGTTCCAAACACACCCCATGCACAACTCCACCGGGGAAGGTGCCAGAAACGAGTTCTGTTGGTAGTTTTTACACTACCCCCGGTAGGCAGCTGAAAGGCACCACAAAACTTGTTCTACCTGCTTTCTGGGCTGAGATGGGGAATCGCTGAATTTTGGACTCGGCTGGTGACAAAATGTTCCAAACACACCCCATGCACAACTCCACCGGGGAAGGTGCCAGAAACGAGTTCCATTGGTAGTTTTTACACTACCCCGGTAGGCAGCTGAAAGGCACCACAAAACTTGTTCTACCTGCTTTCTGGGCTGAGATGGGGAATCGCTGAATTTTGGACTCGGCTGGTAACAAAATGTTCCAAACACACCCCATGCACAACTCCACCGGGGAAGGTGCCAGAAACGAGTTCTGTTGGTAGTTTTTACACTACCCCGGTAGGCAGCTGAAAGGCACCACAAAACTTGTTCTACCTGCTTTCTGGGCTGAGATGGGGAATCGCTGAATTTTGGACTCGGCTGCTGACAAAATGTTCCAAACACACCCCATGCACAACTCCACCGGGGAAGGTGCCAGAAACGAGTTCTGTTGGTAGTTTTTACACTACCCCGGTAGGCAGCTGAAAGGCACCACAAAACTTGTTCTACCTGCTTTCTGGGCTGAGATGGGGAATCGCTGAATTTTGGACTCGGCTGGTGACAAAATGTTCCAAACACACCCCATGCACAACTCCACCGGGGAAGGTGCCAGAAACGAGTTCTGTTGGTAGTTTTTACACTACCCCGGTAGGCAGCTGAAAGGCACCACAAAACTTGTTCTACCTGCTTTCTGGGCTGAGATGGGGAATCGCTGAATTTTGGACTCGGCTGGTGACAAAATGTTCCAAACACACCCCATGCACAACTCCACCGGGGAAGGTGCCAGAATCGAGTTCCGTTGGTAGTTTTTACACTACCCCGGTAGGCAAGAGAAAGGCACCACAAAACTTGTTCTACCTGCTTTCTGGGCTGAGATGGGGAACGGCTGAATTTTGGACTCGGCTGCTGACAAAATGTTCCAAACACACCCCATGCACAACTCCACCGGGGAAGGTGCCAGAAACGAGTTCTGTTGGTAGTTTTTACACTACCCCGGTAGGCAGCTGAAAGGCACCACAAAACTTGTTCTACCTGCTTTCTGGGCTGAGATGGGGAATCGCTGAATTTTGGACTCGGCTGGTGACAAAATGTTCCAAACACACCCCATGCACAACTCCACCGGGGAAGGTGCCAGAAACGAGTTCTGTTGGTAGTTTTTACACTACCCCGGTAGGCACCTGAAAGGCACCACAAAACTTGTTGTACCTGCTTTCTGGGCTGAGATGGGGAATCGCTGAATTTTGGACTCGGCTGGTGACAAAATGTTCCAAACACACCCCATGCACAACTCCACCGGGGAAGGTGCCAGAAACGAGTTCTGTTGGTAGTTTTTACACTACCCCGGTAGGCAAGAGAAAGGCACCACAAAACTTGTTCTACCTGCTTTCTGGGCTGAGATGGGGAATCGCTGAATTTTGGACTCGGCTGGTGACAAAATGTTCCAAACACACCCCATGCACAACTCCACCGGGGAAGGTGCCAGAAACGAGTTCTGTTGGTAGTTTTTACACTACCCCGGTAGGCAGCTGAAAGGCACCACAAAACTTGTTCTACCTGCTTTCTGGGCTGAGATGGGGAATCGCTGAATTTTGGACTCGGCTGGTGACAAAATGTTCCAAACACACCCCATGCACAACTCCACCGGGGAAGGTGCCAGAAACGAGTTCTGTTGGTAGTTTTTACACTACCCTGGTAGGCAGCTGAAAGGCACCACAAAACTTGTTCTACCTGCTTTCTGGGCTGAGATGGGGAATCGCTGAATTTTGGACTCGGCTGGTGACAAAATGATCCAAACACACCCCATGCACAACTCCACCGGGGAAGGTGCCAGAAACGAGTTCTGTTGGTAGTTTTTACACTACCCCCGGTAGGCAGCTGAAAGGCACCACAAAACTTGTTCTACCTGCTTTCTGGGCTGAGATGGGGAATCGCTGAATTTTGGACTCGGCTGGTGACAAAATGTTCCAAACACACCCCATGCACAACTCCACCGGGGAAGGTGCCAGAAAGGAGTTCTGTTGGTAGTTTTTACACTACCCCGGTAGGCAGCTGAAAGGCACCACAAAACTTGTTCTACCTGCTTTCTGGGCTGAGATGGGGAATCGCTGAATTTTGGACTCGGCTGGTGACAAAATGTTCCAAACACACCCCATGCACAACTCCACCGGGGAAGGTGCCAGAAACGAGTTCTGTTGGTAGTTTTTTACACTACCCCGGTAGGCAGCTGAAAGGCACCACAAAACTTGTTCTACCTGCTTTCTGGGCTGAGATGGGGAATCGCTGAATTTTGGACTCGGCTGGTGACAAAATGTTCCAAACACACCCCATGCACAACTCCACCGGGGAAGGTGCCAGAAACGAGTTCTGTTGGTAGTTTTTACACTACCCCGGTAGGCAGCTGAAAGGCACCACAAAACTTGTTCTACCTGCTTTCTGGGCTGAGATGGGGAATCGCTGAATTTTCGACTCGGCTGGTGACAAAATGTTCCAAACACACCCCATGCACAACTCCACCGGGGAAGGTGCCAGAATCGAGTTCTTTTGGTAGTTTTTACACTACCCCGGTAGGCAGCTGAAAGGCACCACAAAACTTGTTCTACCTGCTTTCTGGGCTGAGATGGGGAATCGCTGAATTTTGGACTCGGCTGGTGACAAAATGTTCCAAACACACCCCATGCACAACTCCACCGGGGAAGGTGCCAGAAAGGAGTTCCGTTGGTAGTTTTTACACTACCCCGGTAGGCAGCTGAAAGGCACCACAAAACTTGTTCTACCTGCTTTCTGGGCTGAGATGGGGAATCGCTGAATTTTGGACTCGGCTGGTGACAAAATGTTCCAAACACACCCCATGCACAACTCCACCGGGGAAGGTGCCAGAAACGAGTTCTGTTGGTAGTTTTTACACTACCCCGGTAGGCAGCTGAAAGGCACCACAAAACTTGTTCTACCTGCTTTCTGGGCTGAGATGGGGAATCGCTGAATTTTGGACTCGGCTGGTGACAAAATGTTCCAAACACACCCCATGCACAACTCCACCGGGGAAGGTGCCAGAAACGAGTTCCGTTGGTAGTTTTTACACTACCCCGGTAGGCAGCTGAAAGGCACCACAAAACTTGTTCTACCTGCTTTCTGGGCTGAGATGGGGAATAGCTGAATTTTGGACTCGGCTGGTAACAAAATGTTCCAAACACACCCCGTGCACAACTCCACCGGGGAAGGTGCCAGAAACGAGTTCCGTTGGTAGTTTTTACACTACCCCGGTAGGCAGCTGAAAGGCACCACAAAACTTGTTCTACCTGCTTTCTGGGCTGAGATGGGGAATCGCTGAATTTTCGACTCGGCTGGTGACAAAATGTTCCAAACACACCCCATGCACAACTCCACCGGGGAAGGTGCCAGAAACGAGTTCTGTTGGTAGTTTTTACACTACCCCGGTAGGCAGCTGAAAGGCACCACAAAACTTGTTCTACCTGCTTTCTGGGCTGAGATGGGGAATCGCTGAATTTTGGACTCGGCTGGTGACAAAATGTTCCAAACACACCCCATGCACAACTCCACCGGGGAAGGTGCCAGAAACGAGTTCTGTTGGTAGTTTTTACACTACCCCGGTAGGCAAGAGAAAGGCACCACAAAACTTGTTCTACCTGCTTTCTGGGCTGAGATGGAGAATCGCTGAATTTTGGACTCGGCTGGTGACAAAATGTTCCAAACACACCCCATGCACACCTCCACCGGGGAAGGTGCCAGAAACGAGTTCTGTTGGTAGTTTTTACACTACCCCGGTAGGCAGCTGAAAGGCACCACAAAACTTGTTCTACCTGCTTTCTGGGCTGAGATGGGGAATCGCTGAATTTTGGACTCGGCTGGTGACAAAATGTTCCAAACACACCCCATGCACAACTCCACCGGGGAAGGTGCCAGAATCGAGTTCCGTTGGTAGTTTTTACACTACCCCGGTAGGCAAGAGAAAGGCACCACAAAACTTGTTGTACCTGCTTTCTGGGCTGAGATGGGGAACGGCTGAATTTTGGACTCGGCTGCTGACAAAATGTTCCAAACACACCCCATGCACAACTCCACCGGGGAAGGTGCCAGAAACGAGTTCTGTTGGTAGTTTTTACACTACCCCGGTAGGCAGCTGAAAGGCACCACAAAACTTGTTCTACCTGCTTTCTGGGCTGAGATGGGGAATCGCTGAATTTTGGACTCGGCTGGTGACAAAATGTTCCAAACACACCCCATGCACAACTCCACCGGGGAAGGTGCCAGAAACGAGTTCTGTTGGTAGTTTTTACACTACCCCGGTAGGCAAGAGAAAGGCACCACAAAACTTGTTCTACCTGCTTTCTGGGCTGAGATGGGGAATCGCTGAATTTTGGACTCGGCTGGTGACAAAATGTTCCAAACACACCCCATGCACAACTCCACCGGGGAAGGTGCCAGAAACGAGTTCTGTTGGTAGTTTTTACACTACCCCGGTAGGCAAGAGAAAGGCACCACAAAACTTGTTCTACCTGCTTTCTGGGCTGAGATGGGGAATCGCTGAATTTTGGACTCAGCTGGTGACAAAATGTTCCAAACACACCCCATGCACAACTCCACCGGGGAAGGTGCCAGAAACGAGTTCTGTTGGTAGTTTTTACACTACCCCGGTAGGCAGCTGAAAGGCACCACAAAACTTGTTCTACCTGCTTTCTGGGCTGAGATGGGGAATCGCTGAATTTTGGACTCGGCTGGTGACAAAATGTTCCAAACACACCCCATGCACAACTCCACCGGGGAAGGTGCCAGAAACGAGTTCTGTTGGTAGTTTTTACACTACCCTGGTAGGCAGCTGAAAGGCACCACAAAACTTGTTCTACCTGCTTTCTGGGCTGAGATGGGGAATCGCTGAATTTTGGACTCGGCTGGTGACAAAATGATCCAAACGCACCCCATGCACAACTCCACCGGGGAAGGTGCCAGAAACGAGTTCTGTTGGTAGTTTTTACACTACCCCGGTAGGCAGCTGAAAGGCACCACAAAACTTGTTCTACCTGCTTTCTGGGCTGAGATGGGGAATCGCTGAATTTTGGACTCGGCTGGTGACAAAATGTTCCAAACACACCCCATGCACAACTCCACCGGGGAAGGTGCCAGAAAGGAGTTCTGTTGGTAGTTTTTACACTACCCCGGTAGGCAGCTGAAAGGCACCACAAAACTTGTTCTACCTGCTTTCTGGGCTGAGATGGGGAATCGCTGAATTTTGGACTCGGCTGGTGACAAAATGTTCCAAACACACCCCATGCACAACTCCACCGGGGAAGGTGCCAGAAACGAGTTCTGTTGGTAGTTTTTACACTACCCCGGTAGGCAGCTGAAAGGCACCACAAAACTTGTTCTACCTGCTTTCTGGGCTGAGATGGGGAATCGCTGAATTTTGGACTCGGCTGGTGACAAAATGTTCCAAACACACCCCATGCACAACTCCACCGGGGAAGGTGCCAGAAACGAGTTCTGTTGGTAGTTTTTACACTACCCCGGTAGGCAGCTGAAAGGCACCAACAAAAACTTGTTCTAACCTGCTTTCTGGGCTGAGATGGGGAATCGCTGAATTTTGGACTCGGCTGGTGACAAAATGTTCCAAAACACACCCCATGCACACCTCCACCGGGGGAAGGTGCCAGAAACGAGTTCTGTTGGTAGTTTTTCTACACTACCCCGGTAGGCAGCTGAAAGGCACCACAAAACTTGTTCTACCTGCTTTCTGGGCTGAGATGGGGAATCGCTGAATTTTGGACTCAGCTGGTGACAAAATGTTCCAAACACACCCCATGCACAACTCCACCGGGGAAGGTGCCAGAAACGAGTTCTGTTGGTAGTTTTTACACTACCCCCGGTAGGCAGCTGAAAGGCACCACAAAACTTGTTCTACCTGCTTTCTGGGCTGAGATGGGGAATCGCTGAATTTTGGACTCGGCTGGTGACAAAATGTTCCAAACACACCCCATGCACAACTCCACCGGGGAAGGTGCCAGAAACGAGTTCTGTTGGTAGTTTTTACACTACCACCGGTAGGCAGCTGAAAGGCAACCACAAAACTTGTTCTACCTGCTTTCTGGGCTGAGATGGGGAATCGCTGAATTTTGGACTCGGCTGGTGACAAAAATGTTCCAAACACACCCCATGCACAACTCCACCGGGGAAGGTGCCAGAAACGAGTTCTGTTGGTAGTTTTTACACTACCCCGGTAGGCAGCTGAAAGGCACCACAAAACTTGTTCTACCTGCTTTCTGGTCTGAGATGGGGAATCGCTGAATTTTGGACTCGGCTGGTGACAAAATGTTCCAAACACACCCCATGCACAACTCCACCGGGGAAGGTGCCAGAAACGAGTTCTGTTGGTAGTTTTTACACTACCCCGGTAGGCAGCTGAAAGGCACCACAAAAACTTGTTCTACCTGCTTTCTGGGCTGAGATGGGGAATCGCTGAATTTTGGACTTGGCTGGTGACAAAATGTTCCAAACACACCCCATGCACAACTCCACCGGGGAAGGTGCCAGAAACGAGTTCTTTTGGTAGTTTTTACACTACCCCGGTAGGCAGCTGAAGGCACCACAAAACTTGTTCTACCTGCTTTCTGGGCTGAGATGGGGAATCGCTGAATTTTGGACTCGGCTGGTGACAAAATGTTCCAAACACACCCCATGCACAACTCCACCGGGGAAGGTGCCAGAAACGAGTTCCGTTGGTAGTTTTTACACTACTCCCCGGTAGGCAGCTGAAAGGCACCACAAAACTTGTTCTACCTGCTTTCTGGGCTGAGATGGGGAATCGCTGAATTTTCGACTCGGCTGGTGACAAAATGTTCCAAACACACCCCATGCACAACTCCACCGGGGAAGGTGCCCAGAAACGAGTTCTGTTGGTAGTTTTTACACTACCCCCGGTAGGCAGCTGAAAGGCACCACAAAACTTGTTCTACCTGCTTTCTGGGCTGAGATGGGGAATCGCTGAATTTTGGACTCGGCTGGTGACAAAATGTTCCAAACACACCCCATGCACAACTCCACCGGGGAAGGTGCCAGAAACGAGTTCTGTTGGTAGTTTTTACACTACCCCGGTAGGCAAGAGAAAGGCACCACAAAACTTGTTCTACCTGCTTTCTGGGCTGAGATGGAGAATCGCTGAATTTTGGACTCGGCTGGTGACAAAATGTTCCAAACAACACCCCATGCACACCTCCACCGGGGAAGGTGCCAGAAACGAGTTCTGTTGGTAGTTTTTACACTACCCCGGTAGGCAGCTGAAAGGCACCACTAAAAACTTGTTCTACCTGCTTTCTGGGCTGAGATGGGGAATCGCTGAATTTTGGACTCGGCTGGTGACAAAATGTTCCAAACACACCCCATGCACAACTCCACCGGGGAAGGTGCCAGAAACGAGTTCTGTTGGTAGTTTTTACACTACCACCGGTAGGCAAGAGAAAGGCACCACAAAACTTGTTGTACCTGCTTTCTGGGCTGAGATGGGGAACGGCTGAATTTTGGACTCGGCTGCTGACAAAATGTTCCAAACACACCCCATGCACAACTCCACCGGGGAAGGTGCCAGAAAGGAGTTATGTTGGTAGTTTTTACACTACCCCGGTAGGCAGCTGAAAGGCACCACAAAACTTGTTCTACCTGCTTTCTGGGCTGAGATGGGGAATCGCTGAATTTTGGACTCGGCTGGTGACAAAATGTTCCAAACACACCCCATGCACAACTCCACCGGGGAAGGTGCCAGAAACGAGTTCTGTTGGTAGTTTTTACACTACCCCGGTAGGCAAGAGAAAGGCACCACAAAACTTGTTCCTACCTGCTTTCTGGGCTGAGATGGGGAATCGCTGAATTTTGGACTCGGCTGGTGACAAAATGTTCCAAACACACCCCATGCACAACTCCACCGGGGAAGGTGCCAGAAACGAGTTCTGTTGGTAGTTTTTACACTACCCCCGGTAGGCAGCCTGAAAGGGCACCACAAAACTTGTTCTACCTGCTTTCTGGGCTGAGATGGGGAATCGCTGACTTTTGGACTCGGCTGGTGACAAAATGTTCCAAACACACCCCATGCACAACTCCACCGGGGAAGGTGCCAGAAACGAGTTCTGTTGGTAGTTTTTACACTACCCCGGTAGGCAGCTGAAAGGCACCACAAAACTTGTTCTACCTGCTTTCTGGGCTGAGATGGGGAATCGCTGAATTTTGGACTCGGCTGGTGACAAAATGTTCCAAACACACCCCATGCACAACTCCACCGGGGAAGGTGCCAGAAACGAGTTCTTGTTGGTAGTTTTTACACTACCCTGGTAGGGCAGCTGAAAGGCACCACAAAACTTGTTCTACCTGCTTTCTGGGCTGAGATGGGGAATCGCTGAATTTTGGACTCGGCTGGTGACAAAATGATCCAAACGCACCCCATGCACAACTCCACCGGGGAAGGTTGCCAGAAACGAGTTCTGTTGGTAGTTTTTACACTACCCCCGGTAGGCAGCTGAAAAGGCACCCACAAAACTTGTTCTACCTGCTTTCTGGGCTGAGATGGGGAATCGCTGAATTTTGGACTCGGCTGGTGACAAAATGTTCCAAACACACCCCATGCACAACTCCACCGGGGAAGGTGCCAGAAACGAGTTCTGTTGGTAGTTTTTACACTACCCCGGTAGGCAGCTGAAAGGCACCACAAAACTTGTTCTACCTGCTTTCTGGGCTGAGATGGGGAATCGCTGACTTTTGGACTCGGCTGGTGACAAAATGTTCCACAACACACCCCATGCACAACTCCACCGGGGAAGGTGCCAGAAACGAGTTCCGTTGGTAGTTTTTACACTACCCCGGTAGGCAGCTGAAAGGCACCACAAAACTTGTTCTACCTGCTTTCTGGGCTGAGATGGGGAATCGCTGAATTTTGGACTCGGCTGGTGACAAAATGTTCCAAACACACCCCATGCACAACTCCACCGGGGAAGGTGCCAGAAACGAGTTCTGTTGGTAGTTTTTACACTACCCCGGTAGGCACCTGAAAGGCACCACAAAACTTGTTCTACCTGCTTTCTGGGCTGAGATGGGGGAATCGCTGAATTTTGGACTCGGCTGGTGACAAAATGTTCCAAACACACCCCATGCACAACTCCACCGGGGAAGGTGCCAGAAACGAGTTCTGTTGGTAGTTTTTACACTACCCCGGTAGGCAGCTGAAAGGCACCACAAAACTTGTTCTACCTGCTTTCTGGGCTGAGATGGGGAATCGCTGAATTTTGGACTCGGCTGGTGACAAAATGTTCCAAAACACACCCCATGCACAACTCCACCCGGGGAAGGTGCCAGAAACGAGTTCTGTTGGTAGTTTTTACACTACCCCGGTAGGCAGCTGAAAGGCACCACAAAACTTGTTCTACCTGCTTTCTGGGCTGAGATGGGGAATCGCTGAATTTTGGACTCGGCTGGTGACAAAATGTTCCAAACACACCCCATGCACACCTCCACCGGGGAAGGTGCCAGAAACGAGTTCTGTTGGTAGTTTTTACACTACCCCGGTAGGCAGCTGAAAGGCACCACAAAACTTGTTCTACCTGCTTTCTGGGCTGAGATGGGGAATCGCTGGAATTTTGGACTCGGCTGGTGACAAAATGTTCCAAACACACCCCATGCACAACTCCACCGGGGAAGGTGCCAGAATCGAGTTCCGTTGTAGTTTTTTACACTACCCCGGTAGGCAAGAGAAAGGCACCACAAAACTTGTTGTACCTGCTTTCTGGGCTGAGATGGGGAACGGCTGAATTTTGGACTCGGCTGGTGACAAAATGTTCCAAACACACCCCATGCCACAACTCCACCGGGGAAGGTGCCAGAAACGAGTTCTGTTGGTAGTTTTTACACTACCCCCGGTAGGCAGCTGAAAGGCACCACAAAACTTGTTCTACCTGCTTTCTGGGCTGAGATGGGGAATCGCTGAATTTTGGACTCGGCTGGTGACAAAATGTTCCAAACACACCCCATGCACAACTCCACCGGGGAAGGTGCCAGAAACGAGTTCTGTTGGTAGTTTTTACACTACCCCGGTAGGCAAGAGAAAGGCACCACAAAACTTGTTCTACCTGCTTTCTGGGCTGAGATGGGGAATCGCTGAATTTTGGACTCGGCTGGTGACAAAATGTTCCAAACACACCCCATGCACAACTCCACCGGGGAAGGTGCCAGAAACGAGTTCTGTTGGTAGTTTTTACACTACCCCGGTAGGCAGCTGAAAGGCACCACAAAACTTGTTCTACCTGCTTTCTGGGCTGAGATGGGGAATCGCTGAATTTTGGACTCGGCTGGTGACAAAATGTTCCAAACACACCCCATGCACAACTCCACCGGGGAAGGTGCCAGAAACGAGTTCTGTTGGTAGTTTTTACACTACCCTGGTAGGCAGCTGAAAGGCACCACAAAACTTGTTCTACCTGCTTTCTGGGCTGAGATGGGGAATCGCTGAATTTTGGACTCGGCTGGTGACAAAATGATCCAAACGCACCCCATGCACAACTCCACCGGGGAAGGTGCCAGAAACGAGTTCTGTTGGTAGTTTTTACACTACCCCGGTAGGCAGCTGAAAGGCACCACAAAACTTGTTCTACCTGCTTTCTGGGCTGAGATGGGGAATCGCTGAATTTTGGACTCGGCTGGTGACAAAATGTTCCAAACACACCCCATGCACAACTCCACCGGGGAAGGTGCCAGAAACGAGTTCTGTTGGTAGTTTTTACACTACCCCGGTAGGCACCTGAAAGGCACCACAAAACTTGTTCTACCTGCTTTCTGGGCTGAGATGGGGAATCGCTGAATTTTGGACTCGGCTGGTGACAAAATGTTCCAAACACACCCCATGCACAACTCCACCGGGGAAGGTGCCAGAAACGAGTTCCGTTGGTAGTTTTTACACTACCCCGGTAGGCAGCTGAAAGGCACCACAAAACTTGTTCTACCTGCTTTCTGGGCTGAGATGGGGAATCGCTGAATTTTGGACTCGGCTGGTGACAAAATGTTCCAAACACACCCCATGCACAACTCCACCGGGGAAGGTGCCAGAAATGAGTTCTGTTGGTAGTTTTTACACTACCCCGGTAGGCAGCTGAAAGGCACCACAAAACTTGTTCTACCTGCTTTCTGGGCTGAGATGGGGAATCGCTGAATTTTGGACTCGGCTGGTGACAAAATGTTCCAAACACACCCCATGCACAACTCCACCGGGGAAGGTGCCAGAAACGAGTTCTGTTGGTAGTTTTTACACTACCCCGGTAGGCAGCTGAAAGGCACCACAAAACTTGTTCTACCTGCTTTCTGGGCTGAGATGGGGAATCGCTGAATTTTGGACTCGGCTGGTGACAAAATGTTCCAAACACACCCCATGCACAACTCCACCGGGGAAGGTGCCAGAAACGAGTTCTGTTGGTAGTTTTTACACTACCCCGGTAGGCAGCTGAAAGGCACCACAAAACTTGTTCTACCTGCTTTCTGGGCTGAGATGGGGAATCGCTGAATTTTGGACTCGGCTGGTGACAAAATGTTCCAAACACACCCCATGCACACCTCCACCGGGGAAGGTGCCAGAAAGGAGTTCTGTTGGTAGTTTTTACACTACCCCGGTAGGCAGCTGAAAGGCACCACAAAACTTGTTCTACCTGCTTTCTGGGCTGAGATGGGGAATCGCTGAATTTTGGACTCGGCTGGTGACAAAATGTTCCAAACACACCCCATGCACAACTCCACCGGGGAAGGTGCCAGAAAGGAGTTCTGTTGGTAGTTTTTACACTACCCCGGTAGGCAGCTGAAAGGCACCACAAAACTTGTTCTACCTGCTTTCTGGGCTGAGATGGGGAATCGCTGAATTTTGGACTCGGCTGGTGACAAAATGTTCCAAACACACCCCATGCACAACTCCACCGGGGAAGGTGCCAGAAACGAGTTCTGTTGGTACTTTTTACACTACCCCGGTAGGCAGCTGAAAGGCACCACAAAACTTGTTCTACCTGCTTTCTGGGCTGAGATGGGGAATCGCTGAATTTTGGACTCGGCTGGTGACAAAATGTTCCAAACACACCCCATGCACAACTCCACCGGGGAAGGTGCCAGAAACGAGTTCCGTTGGTAGTTTTTACACTACCCCGGTAGGCAGCTGAAAGGCACCACAAAACTTGTTCTACCTGCTTTCTGGGCTGAGATGGGGAATCGCTGAATTTTGGACTCGGCTGGTAACAAAATGTTCCAAACACACCCCATGCACACCTCCACCGGGGAAGGTGCCAGAAACGAGTTCTGTTGGTAGTTTTTACACTACCCCGGTAGGCAGCTGAAAGGCACCACAAAACTTGTTCTACCTGCTTTCTGGGCTGAGATGGGGAATCGCTGAATTTTGGACTCGGCTGGTGACAAAATGTTCCAAACACACCCCATGCACAACTCCACCGGGGAAGGTGCCAGAAACGAGTTCTGTTGGTAGTTTTTACACTACCCCGGTAGGCAAGAGAAAGGCACCACAAAACTTGTTCTACCTGCTTTCTGGGCTGAGATGGGGAATCGCTGAATTTTGGACTCGGCTGGTGACAAAATGTTCCAAACACACCCCATGCACAACTCCACCGGGGAAGGTGCCAGAAACGAGTTCTGTTGGTAGTTTTTACACTACCCCGGTAGGCAGCTGAAAGGCACCACAAAACTTGTTCTACCTGCTTTCTGGGCTGAGATGGGGAATCGCTGAATTTTGGACTCGGCTGGTGACAAAATGTTCCAAACACACCCCATGCACAACTCCACCGGGGAAGGTGCCAGAAACGAGTTCTGTTGGTAGTTTTTACACTACCCTGGTAGGCAGCTGAAAGGCACCACAAAACTTGTTCTACCTGCTTTCTGGGCTGAGATGGGGAATCGCTGAATTTTGGACTCGGCTGGTGACAAAATGATCCAAACGCACCCCATGCACAACTCCACCGGGGAAGGTGCCAGAAACGAGTTCTGTTGGTAGTTTTTACACTACCCCGGTAGGCAGCTGAAAGGCACCACAAAACTTGTTCTACCTGCTTTCTGGGCTGAGATGGGGAATCGCTGAATTTTGGACTCGGCTGGTGACAAAATGTTCCAAACACACCCCATGCACAACTCCACCGGGGAAGGTGCCAGAAACGAGTTCTGTTGGTAGTTTTTACACTACCCCGGTAGGCAGCTGAAAGGCACCACAAAACTTGTTCTACCTGCTTTCTGGGCTGAGATGGGGAATCGCTGAATTTTGGACTCGGCTGGTGACAAAATGTTCCAAACACACCCCATGCACAACTCCACCGGGGAAGGTGCCAGAAACGAGTTCCGTTGGTAGTTTTTACACTACCCCGGTAGGCAGCTGAAAGGCACCACAAAACTTGTTCTACCTGCTTTCTGGGCTGAGATGGGGAATCGCTGAATTTTGGACTCGGCTGGTGACAAAATGTTCCAAACACACCCCATGCACAACTCCACCGGGGAAGGTGCCAGAAACGAGTTCTGTTGGTAGTTTTTACACTACCCCGGTAGGCAGCTGAAAGGCACCACAAAACTTGTTCTACCTGCTTTCTGGGCTGAGATGGGGAATCGCTGAATTTTGGACTCGGCTGGTGACAAAATGTTCCAAACACACCCCATGCACAACTCCACCGGGGAAGGTGCCAGAAATGAGTTCTGTTGGTAGTTTTTACACTACCCCGGTAGGCAGCTGAAAGGCACCACAAAACTTGTTCTACCTGCTTTCTGGGCTGAGATGGGGAATCGCTGAATTTTGGACTCGGCTGGTGACAAAATGTTCCAAACACACCCCATGCACAACTCCACCGGGGAAGGTGCCAGAAACGAGTTCCGTTGGTAGTTTTTACACTACCCCGGTAGGCAGCTGAAAGGCACCACAAAACTTGTTCTACCTGCTTTCTGGGCTGAGATGGGGAATCGCTGAATTTTGGACTCGGCTGGTGACAAAATGTTCCAAACACACCCCATGCACAACTCCACCGGGGAAGGTGCCAGAAACGAGTTCTGTTGGTAGTTTTTACACTACCCCCGGTAGGCAGCTGAAAGGCACCACAAAACTTGTTCTACCTGCTTTCTGGGCTGAGATGGGGAATCGCTGAATTTTGGACTCGGCTGGTGACAAAATGTTCCAAACACACCCCATGCACAACTCCACCGGGGAAGGTGCCAGAAACGAGTTCTGTTGGTAGTTTTTACACTACCCCGGTAGGCAGCTGAAAGGCACCACAAAACTTGTTCTACCTGCTTTCTGGGCTGAGATGGGGAATCGCTGAATTTTGGACTCGGCTGGTGACAAAATGTTCCAAACACACCCCATGCACAACTCCACCGGGGAAGGTGCCAGAAACGAGTTCTGTTGGTAGTTTTTACACTACCCCGGTAGGCAAGAGAAAGGCACCACAAAACTTGTTCTACCTGCTTTCTGGGCTGAGATGGGGAATCGCTGAATTTTGGACTCGGCTGGTGACAAAATGTTCCAAACACACCCCATGCACAACTCCACCGGGGAAGGTGCCAGAAACGAGTTCTGTTGGTAGTTTTTACACTACCCCGGTAGGCAGCTGAAAGGCACCACAAAACTTGTTCTACCTGCTTTCTGGGCTGAGATGGGGAATCGCTGAATTTTCGACTCGGCTGGTGACAAAATGTTCCAAACACACCCCATGCACAACTCCACCGGGGAAGGTGCCAGAAACGAGTTCTGTTGGTAGTTTTTACACTACCCCGGTAGGCAGCTGAAAGGCACCACAAAACTTGTTCTACCTGCTTTCTGGGCTGAGATGGGGAATCGCTGAATTTTGGACTCGGCTGGTGACAAAATGTTCCAAACACACCCCATGCACAACTCCACCGGGGAAGGTGCCAGAAACGAGTTCTGTTGGTAGTTTTTACACTACCCCGGTAGGCAGCTGAAAGGCACCACAAAACTTGTTCTACCTGCTTTCTGGGCTGAGATGGGGAACAGCTGAGTTTTGGACTCGGCTGCTGACAAAATGTTCCAAACACACCCCATGCACAACTCCACCGGGGAAGGTGCCAGAAACGAGTTCTGTTGGTAGTTTTTACACTACCCCGGTAGGCAGCTGAAAGGCACCACAAAACTTGTTCTACCTGCTTTCTGGGCTGAGATGGGGAATCGCTGAATTTTGGACTCGGCTGGTGACAAAATGATCCAAACACACCCCATGCACAACTCCACCGGGGAAGGTGCCAGAAACGAGTTCTGTTGGTAGTTTTTACACTACCCCGGTAGGCAGCTGAAAGGCACCACAAAACTTGTTCTACCTGCTTTCTGGGCTGAGATGGGGAATCGCTGAATTTTGGACTCGGCTGGTGACAAAATGTTCCAAACACACCCCATGCACAACTCCACCGGGGAAGGTGCCAGAAACGAGTTCTGTTGGTAGTTTTTACACTACCCCGGTAGGCAGCTGAAAGGCACCACAAAACTTGTTCTACCTGCTTTCTGGGCTGAGATGGGGAATCGCTGAATTTTCGACTCGGCTGGTGACAAAATGTTCCAAACACACCCCATGCACAACTCCACCGGGGAAGGTGCCAGAAACGAGTTCCGTTGGTAGTTTTTACACTACCCCGGTAGGCAGCTGAAAGGCACCACAAAACTTGTTCTACCTGCTTTCTGGGCTGAGATGGGGAATCGCTGAATTTTGGACTCGGCTGGTGACAAAATGTTCCAAACACACCCCATGCACAACTCCACCGGGGAAGGTGCCAGAAAGGAGTTCTGTTGGTAGTTTTTACACTACCCCGGTAGGCAGCTGAAAGGCACCACAAAACTTGTTCTACCTGCTTTCTGGGCTGAGATGGGGAATCGCTGAATTTTGGACTCGGCTGGTGACAAAATGTTCCAAACACACCCCATGCACAACTCCACCGGGGAAGGTGCCAGAAACGAGTTCTGTTGGTAGTTTTTACACTACCCCGGTAGGCAGCTGAAAGGCACCACAAAACTTGTTCTACCTGCTTTCTGGGCTGAGATGGGGAATCGCTGAATTTTGGACTCGGCTGGTGACAAAATGTTCCAAACACACCCCATGCACAACTCCACCGGGGAAGGTGCCAGAAACGAGTTCTGTTGGTAGTTTTTACACTACCCCGGTAGGCAGCTGAAAGGCACCACAAAACTTGTTCTACCTGCTTTCTGGGCTGAGATGGGGAATCGCTGAATTTTGGACTCGGCTGGTGACAAAATGTTCCAAACACACCCCATGCACAACTCCACCGGGGAAGGTGCCAGAAACGAGTTCCGTTGGTAGTTTTTACACTACCCCGGTAGGCAGCTGAAAGGCACCACAAAACTTGTTCTACCTGCTTTCTGGGCTGAGATGGGGAATCGCTGAATTTTGGACTCGGCTGGTAACAAAATGTTCCAAACACACCCCATGCACAACTCCACCGGGGAAGGTGCCAGAAACGAGTTCTGTTGGTAGTTTTTACACTACCCCGGTAGGCAGCTGAAAGGCACCACAAAACTTGTTCTACCTGCTTTCTGGGCTGAGATGGGGAATCGCTGAATTTTGGACTCGGCTGGTGACAAAATGTTCCAAACACACCCCATGCACAACTCCACCGGGGAAGGTGCCAGAAACGAGTTCTGTTGGTAGTTTTTACACTACCCCGGTAGGCAGCTGAAAGGCACCACAAAACTTGTTCTACCTGCTTTCTGGGCTGAGATGGGGAATCGCTGAATTTTCGACTCGGCTGGTGACAAAATGTTCCAAACACACCCCATGCACAACTCCACCGGGGAAGGTGCCAGAAACGAGTTCCGTTGGTAGTTTTTACACTACCCCGGTAGGCAGCTGAAAGGCACCACAAAACTTGTTCTACCTGCTTTCTGGGCTGAGATGGGGAATCGCTGAATTTTGGACTCGGCTGGTGACAAAATGTTCCAAACACACCCCATGCACAACTCCACCGGGGAAGGTGCCAGAAAGGAGTTCTGTTGGTAGTTTTTACAGTACCCCCGGTAGGCAGCTGAAAGGCACCACAAAACTTGTTCTACCTGCTTTCTGGGCTGAGATGGGGAATCGCTGAATTTTGGACTCGGCTGGTGACAAAATGTTCCAAACACACCCCATGCACAAACTCCACCGGGGAAGGTGCCAGAAACGAGTTCTGTTGGTAGTTTTTACACTACCCCGGTAGGCAGCTGAAAGGCACCACAAAACTTGTTCTACCTGCTTTCTGGGCTGAGATGGGGAATCGCTGAATTTTGGACTCGGCTGGTGACAAAATGTTCCAAACACACCCCATGCACAACTCCACCGGGGAAGGTGCCAGAAACGAGTTCTGTTGGTACTTTTTACACTACCCCGGTAGGCAGCTGAAAGGCACCACAAAACTTGTTCTACCTGCTTTCTGGGCTGAGATGGGGAATCGCTGAATTTTGGACTCGGCTGGTGACAAAATGTTCCAAACACACCCCATGCACAACTCCACCGGGGAAGGTGCCAGAAACGAGTTCCGTTGGTAGTTTTTACACTACCCCGGTAGGCAGCTGAAAGGCACCACAAAACTTGTTCTACCTGCTTTCTGGGCTGAGATGGGGAATCGCTGAATTTTGGACTCGGCTGGTAACAAAATGTTCCAAACACACCCCATGCACACCTCCACCGGGGAAGGTGCCAGAAACGAGTTCTGTTGGTAGTTTTTACACTACCCCGGTAGGCAGCTGAAAGGCACCACAAAACTTGTTCTACCTGCTTTCTGGGCTGAGATGGGGAATCGCTGAATTTTGGACTCGGCTGGTGACAAAATGTTCCAAACACACCCCATGCACAACTCCACCGGGGAAGGTGCCAGAAACGAGTTCTGTTGGTAGTTTTTACACTACCCCGGTAGGCAGCTGAAAGGCACCACAAAACTTGTTCTACCTGCTTTCTGGGCTGAGATGGGGAATCGCTGAATTTTGGACTCGGCTGGTGACAAAATGTTCCAAACACACCCCATGCACAACTCCACCGGGGAAGGTGCCAGAAACGAGTTCTGTTGGTAGTTTTTACACTACCCCGGTAGGCAAGAGAAAGGCACCACAAAACTTGTTCTACCTGCTTTCTGGGCTGAGATGGGGAATCGCTGAATTTTGGACTCGGCTGGTGACAAAATGTTCCAAACACACCCCATGCACACCTCCACCGGGGAAGGTGCCAGAAACGAGTTCTGTTGGTAGTTTTTACACTACCCCGGTAGGCAGCTGAAAGGCACCACAAAACTTGTTCTACCTGCTTTCTGGGCTGAGATGGGGAATCGCTGAATTTTGGACTCGGCTGGTGACAAAATGTTCCAAACACACCCCATGCACAACTCCACCGGGGAAGGTGCCAGAATCGAGTTCCGTTGGTAGTTTTTACACTACCCCGGTAGGCAAGAGAAAGGCACCACAAAACTTGTTCTACCTGCTTTCTGGGCTGAGATGGGGAACGGCTGAATTTTGGACTCGGCTGCTGACAAAATGTTCCAAACACACCCCATGCACAACTCCACCGGGGAAGGTGCCAGAAAGGAGTTCTGTTGGTAGTTTTTACACTACCCCGGTAGGCAGCTGAAAGGCACCACAAAACTTGTTCTACCTGCTTTCTGGGCTGAGATGGGGAATCGCTGAATTTTGGACTCGGCTGGTGACAAAATGTTCCAAACACACCCCATGCACAACTCCACCGGGGAAGGTGCCAGAAACGAGTTCTGTTGGTAGTTTTTACACTACCCCGGTAGGCAAGAGAAAGGCACCACAAAACTTGTTCTACCTGCTTTCTGGGCTGAGATGGGGAATCGCTGAATTTTGGACTCGGCTGGTGACAAAATGTTCCAAACACACCCCATGCACAACTCCACCGGGGAAGGTGCCAGAAACGAGTTCTGTTGGTAGTTTTTACACTACCCCGGTAGGCAAGAGAAAGGCACCACAAAACTTGTTCTACCTGCTTTCTGGGCTGAGATGGGGAATCGCTGAATTTTGGACTCGGCTGGTGACAAAATGTTCCAAACACACCCCATGCACAACTCCACCGGGGAAGGTGCCAGAAACGAGTTCTGTTGGTAGTTTTTACACTACCCCGGTAGGCAGCTGAAAGGCACCACAAAACTTGTTCTACCTGCTTTCTGGGCTGAGATGGGGAATCGCTGAATTTTGGACTCGGCTGGTGACAAAATGTTCCAAACACACCCCATGCACAACTCCACCGGGGAAGGTGCCAGAAACGAGTTCCGTTGGTAGTTTTTACACTACCCCGGTAGGCAGCTGAAAGGCACCACAAAACTTGTTCTACCTGCTTTCTGGGCTGAGATGGGGAATCGCTGAATTTTGGACTCGGCTGGTGACAAAATGTTCCAAACACACCCCATGCACAACTCCACCGGGGAAGGTGCCAGAAATGAGTTCTGTTGGTAGTTTTTACACTACCCCGGTAGGCAGCTGAAAGGCACCACAAAACTTGTTCTACCTGCTTTCTGGGCTGAGATGGGGAATCGCTGAATTTTGGACTCGGCTGGTGACAAAATGTTCCAAACACACCCCATGCACAACTCCACCGGGGAAGGTGCCAGAAACGAGTTCTGTTGGTAGTTTTTACACTACCCCGGTAGGCAGCTGAAAGGCACCACAAAACTTGTTCTACCTGCTTTCTGGGCTGAGATGGGGAATCGCTGAATTTTGGACTCGGCTGGTGACAAAATGTTCCAAACACACCCCATGCACAACTCCACCGGGGAAGGTGCCAGAAACGAGTTCTGTTGGTAGTTTTTACACTACCCCGGTAGGCAGCTGAAAGGCACCACAAAACTTGTTCTACCTGCTTTCTGGGCTGAGATGGGGAATCGCTGAATTTTGGACTCGGCTGGTGACAAAATGTTCCAAACACACCCCATGCACACCTCCACCGGGGAAGGTGCCAGAAATGAGTTCTGTTGGTAGTTTTTACACTACCCCGGTAGGCAGCTGAAAGGCACCACAAAACTTGTTCTACCTGCTTTCTGGGCTGAGATGGGGAATCGCTGAATTTTGGACTCGGCTGGTGACAAAATGTTCCAAACACACCCCATGCACAACTCCACCGGGGAAGGTGCCAGAAAGGAGTTCTGTTGGTAGTTTTTACACTACCCCGGTAGGCAGCTGAAAGGCACCACAAAACTTGTTCTACCTGCTTTCTGGGCTGAGATGGGGAATCGCTGAATTTTGGACTCGGCTGGTGACAAAATGTTCCAAACACACCCCATGCACAACTCCACCGGGGAAGGTGCCAGAAACGAGTTCTGTTGGTAGTTTTTACACTACCCCGGTAGGCAGCTGAAAGGCACCACAAAACTTGTTCTACCTGCTTTCTGGGCTGAGATGGGGAATCGCTGAATTTTGGACTCGGCTGGTGACAAAATGTTCCAAACACACCCCATGCACAACTCCACCGGGGAAGGTGCCAGAAACGAGTTCTGTTGGTACTTTTTACACTACCCCGGTAGGCAGCTGAAAGGCACCACAAAACTTGTTCTACCTGCTTTCTGGGCTGAGATGGGGAATCGCTGAATTTTGGACTCGGCTGGTGACAAAATGTTCCAAACACACCCCATGCACAACTCCACCGGGGAAGGTGCCAGAAACGAGTTCCGTTGGTAGTTTTTACACTACCCCGGTAGGCAGCTGAAAGGCACCACAAAACTTGTTCTACCTGCTTTCTGGGCTGAGATGGGGAATCGCTGAATTTTGGACTCGGCTGGTAACAAAATGTTCCAAACACACCCCATGCACACCTCCACCGGGGAAGGTGCCAGAAACGAGTTCTGTTGGTAGTTTTTACACTACCCCGGTAGGCAGCTGAAAGGCACCACAAAACTTGTTCTACCTGCTTTCTGGGCTGAGATGGGGAATCGCTGAATTTTGGACTCGGCTGGTGACAAAATGTTCCAAACACACCCCATGCACAACTCCACCGGGGAAGGTGCCAGAAACGAGTTCTGTTGGTAGTTTTTACACTACCCCGGTAGGCAGCTGAAAGGCACCACAAAACTTGTTCTACCTGCTTTCTGGGCTGAGATGGGGAATCGCTGAATTTTGGACTCGGCTGGTGACAAAATGTTCCAAACACACCCCATGCACAACTCCACCGGGGAAGGTGCCAGAAACGAGTTCTGTTGGTAGTTTTTACACTACCCCGGTAGGCAAGAGAAAGGCACCACAAAACTTGTTCTACCTGCTTTCTGGGCTGAGATGGGGAATCGCTGAATTTTGGACTCGGCTGGTGACAAAATGTTCCAAACACACCCCATGCACACCTCCACCGGGGAAGGTGCCAGAAACGAGTTCTGTTGGTAGTTTTTACACTACCCCGGTAGGCAGCTGAAAGGCACCACAAAACTTGTTCTACCTGCTTTCTGGGCTGAGATGGGGAATCGCTGAATTTTGGACTCGGCTGGTGACAAAATGTTCCAAACACACCCCATGCACAACTCCACCGGGGAAGGTGCCAGAATCGAGTTCCGTTGGTAGTTTTTACACTACCCCGGTAGGCAAGAGAAAGGCACCACAAAACTTGTTCTACCTGCTTTCTGGGCTGAGATGGGGAACGGCTGAATTTTGGACTCGGCTGCTGACAAAATGTTCCAAACACACCCCATGCACAACTCCACCGGGGAAGGTGCCAGAAAGGAGTTCTGTTGGTAGTTTTTACACTACCCCGGTAGGCAGCTGAAAGGCACCACAAAACTTGTTCTACCTGCTTTCTGGGCTGAGATGGGGAATCGCTGAATTTTGGACTCGGCTGGTGACAAAATGTTCCAAACACACCCCATGCACAACTCCACCGGGGAAGGTGCCAGAAACGAGTTCTGTTGGTAGTTTTTACACTACCCCGGTAGGCAAGAGAAAGGCACCACAAAACTTGTTCTACCTGCTTTCTGGGCTGAGATGGGGAATCGCTGAATTTTGGACTCGGCTGGTGACAAAATGTTCCAAACACACCCCATGCACAACTCCACCGGGGAAGGTGCCAGAAACGAGTTCTGTTGGTAGTTTTTACACTACCCCGGGTAGGCAAGAGAAAGGCACCACAAAACTTGTTCTACCTGCTTTCTGGGCTGAGATGGGGAATCGCTGAATTTTGGACTCGGCTGGTGACAAAATGTTCCAAACACACCCCATGCACAACTCCACCGGGGAAGGTGCCAGAAACGAGTTCTGTTGGTAGTTTTTACACTACCCCGGTAGGCAGCTGAAAGGCACCACAAAACTTGTTCTACCTGCTTTCTGGGCTGAGATGGGGAATCGCTGAATTTTGGACTCGGCTGGTGACAAAATGTTCCAAACACACCCCATGCACAACTCCACCGGGGAAGGTGCCAGAAACGAGTTCTGTTGGTAGTTTTTACACTACCCTGGTAGGCAGCTGAAAGGCACCACAAAACTTGTTCTACCTGCTTTCTGGGCTGAGATGGGGAATCGCTGAATTTTGGACTCGGCTGGTGACAAAATGATCCAAACGCACCCCATGCACAACTCCACCGGGGAAGGTGCCAGAAACGAGTTCTGTTGGTAGTTTTTACACTACCCCGGTAGGCAGCTGAAAGGCACCACAAAACTTGTTCTACCTGCTTTCTGGGCTGAGATGGGGAATCGCTGAATTTTGGACTCGGCTGGTGACAAAATGTTCCAAACACACCCCATGCACAACTCCACCGGGGAAGGTGCCAGAAACGAGTTCTGTTGGTAGTTTTTACACTACCCCGGTAGGCACCTGAAAGGCACCACAAAACTTGTTCTACCTGCTTTCTGGGCTGAGATGGGGAATCGCTGAATTTTGGACTCGGCTGGTGACAAAATGTTCCAAACACACCCCATGCACAACTCCACCGGGGAAGGTGCCAGAAACGAGTTCCGTTGGTAGTTTTTACACTACCCCGGTAGGCAGCTGAAAGGCACCACAAAACTTGTTCTACCTGCTTTCTGGGCTGAGATGGGGAATCGCTGAATTTTGGACTCGGCTGGTGACAAAATGTTCCAAACACACCCCATGCACAACTCCACCGGGGAAGGTGCCAGAAATGAGTTCTGTTGGTAGTTTTTACACTACCCCGGTAGGCAGCTGAAAGGCACCACAAAACTTGTTCTACCTGCTTTCTGGGCTGAGATGGGGAATCGCTGAATTTTGGACTCGGCTGGTGACAAAATGTTCAAACACACCCCATGCACAACTCCACCGGGGAAGGTGCCAGAAACGAGTTCTGTTGGTAGTTTTTACACTACCCCGGTAGGCAGCTGAAAGGCACCACAAAACTTGTTCTACCTGCTTTCTGGGCTGAGATGGGGAATCGCTGAATTTTGGACTCGGCTGGTGACAAAATGTTCCAAACACACCCCATGCACAACTCCACCGGGGAAGGTGCCAGAAACGAGTTCTGTTGGTAGTTTTTACACTACCCCGGTAGGCAGCTGAAAGGCACCACAAAACTTGTTCTACCTGCTTTCTGGGCTGAGATGGGGAATCGCTGAATTTTGGACTCGGCTGGTGACAAAATGTTCCAAACACACCCCATGCACACCTCCACCGGGGAAGGTGCCAGAAATGAGTTCTGTTGGTAGTTTTTACACTACCCCCGGTAGGCAGCTGAAAGGCACCACAAAACTTGTTCTACCTGCTTTCTGGGCTGAGATGGGGAATCGCTGAATTTTGGACTCGGCTGGTGACAAAATGTTCCAAACACACCCCATGCACAACTCCACCGGGGAAGGTGCCAGAAACGAGTTCTGTTGGTAGTTTTTACACTACCCCGGTAGGCAGCTGAAAGGCACCACAAAACTTGTTCTACCTGCTTTCTGGGCTGAGATGGGGAATCGCTGAATTTTGGACTCGGCTGGTGACAAAATGTTCCAAACACACCCCATGCACAACTCCACCGGGGAAGGTGCCAGAAACGAGTTCTGTTGGTAGTTTTTACACTACCCCGGTAGGCAGCTGAAAGGCACCACAAAACTTGTTCTACCTGCTTTCTGGGCTGAGATGGGGAATCGCTGAATTTTGGACTCGGCTGGTGACAAAATGTTCCAAACACACCCCATGCACAACTCCACCGGGGAAGGTGCCAGAAACGAGTTCTGTTGGTAGTTTTTACACTACCCCCGGTAGGCAGCTGAAAGGCACCACAAAACTTGTTCTACCTGCTTTCTGGGCTGAGATGGGGAATCGCTGAATTTTGGACTCGGCTGGTGACAAAATGTTCCAAACACACCCCATGCACAACTCCACCGGGGAAGGTGCCAGAAACGAGTTCTGTTGGTAGTTTTTACACTACCCCGGTAGGCAAGAGAAAGGCACCACAAAACTTGTTCTACCTGCTTTCTGGGCTGAGATGGGGAATCGCTGAATTTTGGACTCGGCTGGTGACAAATTTTTCCAAACACACCCCATGCACAACTCCACCGGGGAAGGTGCCAGAAACGAGTTCTGTTGGTAGTTTTTACACTACCCCGGTAGGCAGCTGAAAGGCACCACAAAACTTGTTCTACCTGCTTTCTGGGCTGAGATGGGGAATCGCTGAATTTTGGACTCGGCTGGTGACAAAATGTTCCAAACACACCCCATGCACAACTCCACCGGGGAAGGTGCCAGAAACGAGTTCTGTTGGTAGTTTTTACACTACCCCGGTAGGCAGCTGAAAGGCACCACAAAACTTGTTCTACCTGCTTTCTGGGCTGAGATGGGGAATCGCTGAATTTTGGACTCGGCTGGTGACAAAATGTTCCAAACACACCCCATGCACAACTCCACCGGGGAAGGTGCCAGAAACGAGTTCTGTTGGTAGTTTTTACACTACCCCGGTAGGCAGCTGAAAGGCACCACAAAACTTGTTCTACCTGCTTTCTGGGCTGAGATGGGGAATCGCTGAATTTTGGACTCGGCTGGTGACAAAATGTTCCAAACACACCCCATGCACAACTCCACCGGGGAAGGTGCCAGAAACGAGTTCTGTTGGTAGTTTTTACACTACCCCGGTAGGCAGCTGAAAGGCACCACAAAACTTGTTCTACCTGCTTTCTGGGCTGAGATGGGGAATCGCTGAATTTTCGACTCGGCTGGTGACAAAATGTTCCAAACACACCCCATGCACAACTCCACCGGGGAAGGTGCCAGAAACGAGTTCTGTTGGTAGTTTTTACACTACCCCGGTAGGCAGCTGAAAGGCACCACAAAACTTGTTCTACCTGCTTTCTGGGCTGAGATGGGGAATCGCTGAATTTTGGACTCGGCTGGTGACAAAATGTTTCAAACACACCCCATGCACAACTCCACCGGGGAAGGTGCCAGAAACGAGTTCTGTTGGTAGTTTTTACACTACCCCGGTAGGCAAGAGAAAGGCACCACAAAACTTGTTCTACCTGCTTTCTGGGCTGAGATGGGGAATCGCTGAATTTTGGACTCGGCTGGTGACAAAATGTTCCAAACACACCCCATGCACAACTCCACCGGGGAAGGTGCCAGAAACGAGTTCTGTTGGTAGTTTTTACACTACCCCGGTAGGCAGCTGAAAGGCACCACAAAACTTGTTCTACCTGCTTTCTGGGCTGAGATGGGGAATCGCTGAATTTTGGACTCGGCTGGTGACAAAATGTTCCAAACACACCCCATGCACAACTCCACCGGGGAAGGTGCCAGAAACGAGTTCTGTTGGTAGTTTTTACACTACCCCGGTAGGCAGCTGAAAGGCACCACAAAACTTGTTCTACCTGCTTTCTGGGCTGAGATGGGGAATCGCTGAATTTTGGACTCGGCTGGTGACAAAATGTTCCAAACACACCCCATGCACACCTCCACCGGGGAAGGTGCCAGAAACGAGTTCTGTTGGTAGTTTTTACACTACCCCGGTAGGCAGCTGAAAGGCACCACAAAACTTGTTCTACCTGCTTTCTGGGCTGAGATGGGGAATCGCTGAATTTTGGACTCGGCTGGTGACAAAATGTTCCAAACACACCCCATGCACAACTCCACCGGGGAAGGTGCCAGAAACGAGTTCTGTTGGTAGTTTTTACACTACCCCGGTAGGCAGCTGAAAGGCACCACAAAACTTGTTCTACCTGCTTTCTGGGCTGAGATGGGGAATCGCTGAATTTTGGACTCGGCTGGTGACAAAATGTTCCAAACACACCCCATGCACAACTCCACCGGGGAAGGTGCCAGAAACGAGTTCCGTTGGTAGTTTTTACACTACCCCGGTAGGCAGCTGAAAGGCACCACAAAACTTGTTCTACCTGCTTTCTGGGCTGAGATGGGGAATCGCTGAATTTTGGACTCGGCTGGTGACAAAATGTTCCAAACACACCCCATGCACAACTCCACCGGGGAAGGTGCCAGAAACGAGTTCTGTTGGTAGTTTTTACACTACCCCGGTAGGCAAGAGAAAGGCACCACAAAACTTGTTCTACCTGCTTTCTGGGCTGAGATGGGGAATCGCTGAATTTTGGACTCGGCTGGTGACAAAATGTTCCAAACACACCCCATGCACAACTCCACCGGGGAAGGTGCCAGAAACGAGTTCTGTTGGTAGTTTTTACACTACCCCGGTAGGCAGCTGAAAGGCACCACAAAACTTGTTCTACCTGCTTTCTGGGCTGAGATGGGGAATCGCTGAATTTTGGACTCGGCTGGTGACAAAATGTTCCAAACACACCCCATGCACAACTCCACCGGGGAAGGTGCCAGAAACGAGTTCTGTTGGTAGTTTTTACACTACCCCGGTAGGCAAGAGAAAGGCACCACAAAACTTGTTCTACCTGCTTTCTGGGCTGAGATGGGGAATCGCTGAATTTTGGACTCGGCTGGTGACAAAATGTTCCAAACACACCCCATGCACAACTCCACCGGGGAAGGTGCCAGAAACGAGTTCTGTTGGTAGTTTTTACACTACCCCGGTAGGCAGCTGAAAGGCACCACAAAACTTGTTCTACCTGCTTTCTGGGCTGAGATGGGGAATCGCTGAATTTTGGACTCGGCTGGTGACAAAATGTTCCAAACACACCCCATGCACAACTCCACCGGGGAAGGTGCCAGAAACGAGTTCTGTTGGTAGTTTTTACACTACCCCGGTAGGCAGCTGAAAGGCACCACAAAACTTGTTGTACCTGCTTTCTGGGCTGAGATGGGGAATCGCTGAATTTTGGACTCGGCTGGTGACAAAATGTTCCAAACACACCCCATGCACACCTCCACCGGGGAAGGTGCCAGAAACGAGTTCTGTTGGTAGTTTTTACACTACCCCGGTAGGCAGCTGAAAGGCACCACAAAACTTGTTCTACCTGCTTTCTGGGCTGAGATAGGGAATCGCTGAATTTTGGACTCGGCTGGTGACAAAATGTTCCAAACACACCCCATGCACAACTCCACCGGGGAAGGTGCCAGAAACGAGTTCTGTTGGTAGTTTTTACACTACCCCGGTAGGCAGCTGAAAGGCACCACAAAACTTGTTCTACCTGCTTTCTGGGCTGAGATGGGGAATCGCTGAATTTTGGACTCGGCTGGTGACAAAATGTTCCAAACACACCCCATGCACAACTCCACCGGGGAAGGTGCCAGAAACGAGTTCCGTTGGTAGTTTTTACACTACCCCGGTAGGCAGCTGAAAGGCACCACAAAACTTGTTCTACCTGCTTTCTGGGCTGAGATGGGGAATCGCTGAATTTTGGACTCGGCTGGTGACAAAATGTTCCAAACACACCCCATGCACAACTCCACCGGGGAAGGTGCCAGAAACGAGTTCTGTTGGTAGTTTTTACACTACCCCGGTAGGCAGCTGAAAGGCACCACAAAACTTGTTCTACCTGCTTTCTGGGCTGAGATGGGGAATCGCTGAATTTTGGACTCGGCTGGTGACAAAATGTTCCAAACACACCCCATGCACAACTCCACCGGGGAAGGTGCCAGAAACGAGTTCCGTTGGTAGTTTTTACACTACCCCGGTAGGCAGCTGAAAGGCACCACAAAACTTGTTCTACCTGCTTTCTGGGCTGAGATGGGGAATCGCTGAATTTTGGACTCGGCTGGTGACAAAATGTTCCAAACACACCCCATGCACAACTCCACCGGGGAAGGTGCCAGAAACGAGTTCTGTTGGTAGTTTTTACACTACCCCGGTAGGCAGCTGAAAGGCACCACAAAACTTGTTCTACCTGCTTTCTGGGCTGAGATGGGGAATCGCTGAATTTTGGACTCGGCTGGTGACAAAATGTTCCGAACACACCCCATGCACAACTCCACCGGAGAAGGTGCCAGAAACGAGTTCTGTTGGTAGTTTTTACACTACCCCGGTAGGCAAGAGAAAGGCACCACAAAACTTGTTCTACCTGCTTTCTGGGCTGAGATGGGGAATCGCTGAATTTTGGACTCGGCTGGTGACAAAATGTTCCAAACACACCCCATGCACACCTCCACCGGGGAAGGTGCCAGAAACGAGTTCCGTTGGTAGTTTTTACACTACCCCGGTAGGCAGCTGAAAGGCACCACAAAACTTGTTCTACCTGCTTTCTGGGCTGAGATGGGGAATCGCTGAATTTTGGACTCGGCTGGTGACAAAATGTTCCAAACACACCCCATGCACAACTCCACCGGGGAAGGTGCCAGAAACGAGTTCTGTTGGTAGTTTTTACACTACCCCGGTAGGCAGCTGAAAGGCACCACAAAACTTGTTCTACCTGCTTTCTGGGCTGAGATGGGGAATCGCTGAATTTTGGACTCGGCTGGTGACAAAATGTTCCAAACACACCCCATGCACAACTCCACCGGGGAAGGTGCCAGAAACGAGTTCCGTTGGTAGTTTTTACACTACCCCGGTAGGCAGCTGAAAGGCACCACAAAACTTGTTCTACCTGCTTTCTGGGCTGAGATGGGGAATCGCTGAATTTTGGACTCGGCTGGTGACAAAATGTTCCAAACACACCCCATGCACAACTCCACCGGGGAAGGTGCCAGAAACGAGTTCTGTTGGTAGTTTTTACACTACCCCGGTAGGCAAGAGAAAGGCACCACAAAACTTGTTCTACCTGCTTTCTGGGCTGAGATGGGGAATCGCTGAATTTTGGACTCGGCTGGTGACAAAATGTTCCAAACACACCCCATGCACAACTCCACCGGGGAGGTGCCAGAAACGAGTTCTGTTGGTAGTTTTTACACTACCCCGGTAGGCAGCTGAAAGGCACCACAAAACTTGTTCTACCTGCTTTCTGGGCTGAGATGGGGAATCGCTGAATTTTGGACTCGGCTGGTGACAAAATGTTCCAAACACACCCCATGCACAACTCCACCGGGGAAGGTGCCAGAAACGAGTTCTGTTGGTAGTTTTTTACACTACCCCGGTAGGCAAGAGAAAGGCACCACAAAACTTGTTCTACCTGCTTTCTGGGCTGAGATGGGGAATCGCTGAATTTTGGACTCGGCTGGTGACAAAATGTTCCAAACACACCCCATGCACAACTCCACCGGGGAAGGTGCCAGAAACGAGTTCTGTTGGTAGTTTTTACACTACCCCGGTAGGCAGCTGAAAGGCACCACAAAACTTGTTCTACCTGCTTTCTGGGCTGAGATGGGGAATCGCTGAATTTTGGACTCGGCTGGTGACAAAATGTTCCAAACACACCCCATGCACAACTCCACCGGGGAAGGTGCCAGAAACGAGTTCTGTTGGTAGTTTTTACACTACCCCGGTAGGCAGCTGAAAGGCACCACAAAACTTGTTCTACCTGCTTTCTGGGCTGAGATGGGGAATCGCTGAATTTTGGACTCGGCTGGTGACAAAATGTTCCAAACACACCCCATGCACACCTCCACCGGGGAAGGTGCCAGAAACGAGTTCTGTTGGTAGTTTTTACACTACCCCGGTAGGCAGCTGAAAGGCACCACAAAACTTGTTCTACCTGCTTTCTGGGCTGAGATGGTGAATCGCTGAATTTTGGACTCGGCTGGTGACAAAATGTTCCAAACACACCCCATGCACAACTCCACCGGGGAAGGTGCCAGAAACGAGTTCTGTTGGTAGTTTTTACACTACCCCGGTAGGCAGCTGAAAGGCACCACAAAACTTGTTCTACCTGCTTTCTGGGCTGAGATGGGGAATCGCTGAATTTTGGACTCGGCTGGTGACAAAATGTTCCAAACACACCCCATGCACAACTCCACCGGGGAAGGTGCCAGAAACGAGTTCCGTTGGTAGTTTTTACACTACCCCGGTAGGCAGCTGAAAGGCACCACAAAACTTGTTCTACCTGCTTTCTGGGCTGAGATGGGGAATCGCTGAATTTTGGACTCGGCTGGTGACAAAATGTTCCAAACACACCCCATGCACAACTCCACCGGGGAAGGTGCCAGAAACGAGTTCCGTTGGTAGTTTTTACACTACCCCGGTAGGCAGCTGAAAGGCACCACAAAACTTGTTCTACCTGCTTTCTGGGCTGAGATGGGGAATCGCTGAATTTTGGACTCGGCTGGTGACAAAATGTTCCAAACACACCCCATGCACAACTCCACCGGGGAAGGTGCCAGAAACGAGTTCTGTTGGTAGTTTTTACACTACCCCGGTAGGCACCTGAAAGGCACCACAAAACTTGTTCTACCTGCTTTCTGGGCTGAGATGGGGAATCGCTGAATTTTCGACTCGGCTGGTGACAAAATGTTCCGAACACACCCCATGCACAACTCCACCGGAGAAGGTGCCAGAAACGAGTTCTGTTGGTAGTTTTTACACTACCCCGGTAGGCAAGAGAAAGGCACCACAAAACTTGTTCTACCTGCTTTCTGGGCTGAGATGGGGAATCGCTGAATTTTGGACTCGGCTGGTGACAAAATGTTCCAAACACACCCCATGCACAACTCCACCGGGGAAGGTGCCAGAAACGAGTTCCGTTGGTAGTTTTTTACACTACCCCGGTAGGCAGCTGAAAGGCACCATTAAACCTTTTCTTATCTGCTTCCTGGGCTAGAGATGGGGAACAGCTGAATTTTGGACTCGGCTGGTGACAGAATGTTCCAAACACACCCCATGCACAACTCCACCGGGGAAGGTGCCAGAAACGAGTTCCGTTGGTAGTTTTTACACTACCCCGGTAGGCAGCTGAAAGGCACCACAAAACTTGTTCTACCTGCTTTCTGGGCTGAGATGGGGGAATCGCTGAATTTTGGACTCGGCTGGTGACAAAATGTTCCAAACACACCCCATGCACAACTCCACCGGGGAAGGTGCCAGAAACGAGTTCTTTTGGTAGTTTTTACACTACCCCGGTAGGCAGCTGAAAGGCACCACAAAACTTGTTCTACCTGCTTTCTGGGCTGAGATGGGGAATCGCTGAATTTTGGACTCGGCTGGTGACAAAATGTTCCAAACACACCCCATGCACAACTCCACCGGGGAAGGTGCCAGAAACGAGTTCTGTTGGTAGTTTTTACACTACCCCGGTAGGCAGCTGAAAGGCACCACAAAACTTGTTCTACCTGCTTTCTGGGCTGAGATGGGGAATCGCTGAATTTTGGACTCGGCTGGTGACAAAATGTTCCAAACACACCCCATGCACAACTCCACCGGGGAAGGTGCCAGAAACGAGTTCTGTTGGTAGTTTTTACACTACCCCGGTAGGCAGCTGAAAGGCACCACAAAACTTGTTCTACCTGCTTTCTGGGCTGAGATGGGGAATCGCTGAATTTTGGACTCGGCTGCTGACAAAATGTTCCAAACACACCCCATGCACAACTCCACCGGGGAAGGTGCCAGAAACGAGTTCTGTTGGTAGTTTTTACACTACCCCGGTAGGCAAGAGAAAGGCACCACAAAACTTGTTCTACCTGCTTTCTGGGCTGAGATGGGGAATCGCTGAATTTTGGACTCGGCTGGTGACAAAATGTTCCAAACACACCCCATGCACAACTCCACCGGGGAAGGTGCCAGAAACGAGTTCTGTTGGTAGTTTTTACACTACCCCGGTAGGCAGCTGAAAGGCACCACAAAACTTGTTCTACCTGCTTTCTGGGCTGAGATGGGGAATCGCTGAATTTTGGACTCGGCTGGTGACAAAATGTTCCAAACACACCCCATGCACAACTCCACCGGGGAAGGTGCCAGAAACGAGTTCTGTTGGTAGTTTTTACACTACCCCGGTAGGCAAGAGAAAGGCACCACAAAACTTGTTCTACCTGCTTTCTGGGCTGAGATGGGGAATCGCTGAATTTTGGACTCGGCTGGTGACAAAATGTTCCAAACACACCCCATGCACAACTCCACCGGGGAAGGTGCCAGAAACGAGTTCTGTTGGTAGTTTTTACACTACCCCGGTAGGCAGCTGAAAGGCACCACAAAACTTGTTCTACCTGCTTTCTGGGCTGAGATGGGGAATCGCTGAATTTTGGACTCGGCTGGTGACAAAATGTTCCAAACACACCCCATGCACAACTCCACCGGGGAAGGTGCCAGAAACGAGTTCTGTTGGTAGTTTTTACACTACCCCGGTAGGCAGCTGAAAGGCACCACAAAACTTGTTCTACCTGCTTTCTGGGCTGAGATGGGGAATCGCTGAATTTTGGACTCGGCTGGTGACAAAATGTTCCAAACACACCCCATGCACACCTCCACCGGGGAAGGTGCCAGAAACGAGTTCTGTTGGTAGTTTTTACACTACCCCGGTAGGCAGCTGAAAGGCACCACAAAACTTGTTCTACCTGCTTTCTGGGCTGAGATGGGGAATCGCTGAATTTTGGACTCGGCTGGTGACAAAATGTTCCAAACACACCCCATGCACAACTCCACCGGGGAAGGTGCCAGAAACGAGTTCTGTTGGTAGTTTTTACACTACCCCGGTAGGCAGCTGAAAGGCACCACAAAACTTGTTCTACCTGCTTTCTGGGCTGAGATGGGGAATCGCTGAATTTTGGACTCGGCTGGTGACAAAATGTTCCAAACACACCCCATGCACAACTCCACCGGGGAAGGTGCCAGAAACGAGTTCCGTTGGTAGTTTTTACACTACCCCGGTAGGCAGCTGAAAGGCACCACAAAACTTGTTCTACCTGCTTTCTGGGCTGAGATGGGGAATCGCTGAATTTTGGACTCGGCTGGTGACAAAATGTTCCAAACACACCCCATGCACAACTCCACCGGGGAAGGTGCCAGAAACGAGTTCCGTTGGTAGTTTTTACACTACCCCGGTAGGCAGCTGAAAGGCACCACAAAACTTGTTCTACCTGCTTTCTGGGCTGAGATGGGGAATCGCTGAATTTTGGACTCGGCTGGTGACAAAATGTTCCAAACACACCCCATGCACAACTCCACCGGGGAAGGTGCCAGAAACGAGTTCTGTTGGTAGTTTTTACACTACCCCGGTAGGCACCTGAAAGGCACCACAAAACTTGTTCTACCTGCTTTCTGGGCTGAGATGGGGAATCGCTGAATTTTCGACTCGGCTGGTGACAAAATGTTCCGAACACACCCCATGCACAACTCCACCGGAGAAGGTGCCAGAAACGAGTTCTGTTGGTAGTTTTTACACTACCCCGGTAGGCAAGAGAAAGGCACCACAAAACTTGTTCTACCTGCTTTCTGGGCTGAGATGGGGAATCGCTGAATTTTGGACTCGGCTGGTGACAAAATGTTCCAAACACACCCCATGCACAACTCCACCGGGGAAGGTGCCAGAAACGAGTTCCGTTGGTAGTTTTTACACTACCCCGGTAGGCAGCTGAAAGGCACCATTAAACCTTTTCTTATCTGCTTCCTGGGCTAGAGATGGGGAACAGCTGAATTTTGGACTCGGCTGGTGACAGAATGTTCCAAACACACCCCATGCACAACTCCACCGGGGAAGGTGCCAGAAACGAGTTCCGTTGGTAGTTTTTACACTACCCCGGTAGGCAGCTGAAAGGCACCACAAAACTTGTTCTACCTGCTTTCTGGGCTGAGATGGGGAATCGCTGAATTTTGGACTCGGCTGGTGACAAAATGTTCCAAACACACCCCATGCACAACTCCACCGGGGAAGGTGCCAGAAACGAGTTCTTTTGGTAGTTTTTACACTACCCCGGTAGGCAGCTGAAAGGCACCACAAAACTTGTTCTACCTGCTTTCTGGGCTGAGATGGGGAATCGCTGAATTTTGGACTCGGCTGGTGACAAAATGTTCCAAACACACCCCATGCACAACTCCACCGGGGAAGGTGCCAGAAACGAGTTCTGTTGGTAGTTTTTACACTACCCCGGTAGGCAGCTGAAAGGCACCACAAAACTTGTTCTACCTGCTTTCTGGGCTGAGATGGGGAATCGCTGAATTTTGGACTCGGCTGGTGACAAAATGTTCCAAACACACCCCATGCACAACTCCACCGGGGAAGGTGCCAGAAACGAGTTCTGTTGGTAGTTTTTACACTACCCCGGTAGGCAGCTGAAAGGCACCACAAAACTTGTTCTACCTGCTTTCTGGGCTGAGATGGGGAATCGCTGAATTTTGGACTCGGCTGCTGACAAAATGTTCCAAACACACCCCATGCACAACTCCACCGGGGAAGGTGCCAGAAACGAGTTCTGTTGGTAGTTTTTACACTACCCCGGTAGGCAGCTGAAAGGCACCACAAAACTTGTTCTACCTGCTTTCTGGGCTGAGATGGGGAATCGCTGAATTTTGGACTCGGCTGGTGACAAAATGTTCCAAACACACCCCATGCACAACTCCACCGGGGAAGGTGCCAGAAACGAGTTCTGTTGGTAGTTTTTACACTACCCCGGTAGGCAGCTGAAAGGCACCACAAAACTTGTTCTACCTGCTTTCTGGGCTGAGATGGGGAATCGCTGAATTTTGGACTCGGCTGGTGACAAAATGTTCCAAACACACCCCATGCACAACTCCACCGGGGAAGGTGCCAGAAACGAGTTCTGTTGGTAGTTTTTACACTACCCCGGTAGGCAGCTGAAAGGCACCACAAAACTTGTTCTACCTGCTTTCTGGGCTGAGATGGGGAATCGCTGAATTTTGGACTCGGCTGGTGACAAAATGTTCCAAACACACCCCATGCACAACTCCACCGGGGAAGGTGCCAGAAACGAGTTCTGTTGGTAGTTTTTACACTACCCTGGTAGGCAGCTGAAAGGCACCACAAAACTTGTTCTACCTGCTTTCTGGGCTGAGATGGGGAATCGCTGAATTTTGGACTCGGCTGGTGACAAAATGTTCCAAACACACCCCATGCACAACTCCACCGGGGAAGGTGCCAGAAACGAGTTCTGTTGGTAGTTTTTACACTACCCCGGTAGGCAGCTGAAAGGCACCACAAAACTTGTTCTACCTGCTTTCTGGGCTGAGATGGGGAATCGCTGAATTTTGGACTCGGCTGGTGACAAAATGTTCCAAACACACCCCATGCACAACTCCACCGGGGAAGGTGCCAGAAACGAGTTCTGTTGGTAGTTTTTACACTACCCCGGTAGGCACCTGAAAGGCACCACAAAACTTGTTCTACCTGCTTTCTGGGCTGAGATGGGGAATCGCTGAATTTTGGACTCGGCTGGTGACAAAATGTTCCAAACACACCCCATGCACAACTCCACCGGGGAAGGTGCCAGAAACGAGTTCCGTTGGTAGTTCTTACACTACCCCGGTAGGCAGCTGAAAGGCACCACAAAACTTGTTCTACCTGCTTTCTGGGCTGAGATGGGGAATCGCTGAATTTTGGACTCGGCTGGTGACAAAATGTTCCAAACACACCCCATGCACAACTCCACCGGGGAAGGTGCCAGAAAGGAGTTCTGTTGGTAGTTTTTACACTACCCCGGTAGGCAGCTGAAAGGCACCACAAAACTTGTTCTACCTGCTTTCTGGGCTGAGATGGGGAATCGCTGAATTTTGGACTCGGCTGGTGACAAAATGTTCCAAACACACCCCATGCACAACTCCACCGGGGAAGGTGCCAGAAACGAGTTCTGTTGGTAGTTTTTACACTACCCCGGTAGGCAGCTGAAAGGCACCACAAAACTTGTTCTACCTGCTTTCTGGGCTGAGATGGGGAATCGCTGAATTTTGGACTCGGCTGCTGACAAAATGTTCCAAACACACCCCCATGCACAACTCCACCGGGGAAGGTGCCAGAAACGAGTTCTGTTGGTAGTTTTTACACTACCCCGGTAGGCAAGAGAAAGGCACCACAAAACTTGTTCTACCTGCTTTCTGGGCTGAGATGGGGAATCGCTGAATTTTGGACTCGGCTGGTGACAAAATGTTCCAAACACACCCCATGCACAACTCCACCGGGGAAGGTGCCAGAAACGAGTTCTGTTGGTACTTTTTACACTACCCCGGTAGGCAGCTGAAAGGCACCACAAAACTTGTTCTACCTGCTTTCTGGGCTGAGATGGGGAATCGCTGAATTTTGGACTCGGCTGGTGACAAAATGTTCCAAACACACCCCATGCACAACTCCACCGGGGAAGGTGCCAGAAACGAGTTCTGTTGGTAGTTTTTACACTACCCCGGTAGGCAGCTGAAAGGCACCACAAAACTTGTTCTACCTGCTTTCTGGGCTGAGATGGGGAATCGCTGAATTTTGGACTCGGCTGGTGACAAAATGTTCCAAACACACCCCATGCACAACTCCACCGGGGAAGGTGCCAGAAACGAGTTCTGTTGGTAGTTTTTACACTACCCCGGTAGGCAGCTGAAAGGCACCACAAAACTTGTTCTACCTGCTTTCTGGGCTGAGATGGGGAATCGCTGAATTTTGGACTCGGCTGCTGACAAAATGTTCCAAACACACCCCATGCACAACTCCACCGGGGAAGGTGCCAGAAACGAGTTCTGTTGGTAGTTTTTACACTACCCCGGTAGGCAGCTGAAAGGCACCACAAAACTTGTTCTACCTGCTTTCTGGGCTGAGATGGGGAATCGCTGAATTTTGGACTCGGCTGGTGACAAAATGTTCCAAACACACCCCATGCACAACTCCACCGGGGAAGGTGCCAGAAACGAGTTCTGTTGGTAGTTTTTACACTACCCCGGTAGGCAAGAGAAAGGCACCACAAAACTTGTTCTACCTGCTTTCTGGGCTGAGATGGGGAATCGCTGAATTTTGGACTCGGCTGGTGACAAAATGTTCCAAACACACCCCATGCACAACTCCACCGGGGAAGGTGCCAGAAACGAGTTCTGTCGGTTTTTTTACACTACCCCGGTAGGCAAGAGAAAGGCACCACAAAACTTGTTCTACCTGCTTTCTGGGCTGAGATGGGGAATCGCTGAATTTTGGACTCGGCTGGTGACAAAATGTTCCAAACACACCCCATGCACAACTCCACCGGGGAAGGTGCCAGAAACGAGTTCTGTTGGTAGTTTTTACACTACCCCGGTAGGCAGCTGAAAGGCACCACAAAACTTGTTCTACCTGCTTTCTGGGCTGAGATGGGGAATCGCTGAATTTTGGACTCGGCTGCTGACAAAATGTTCCAAACACACCCCATGCACAACTCCACCGGGGAAGGTGCCAGAAACGAGTTCTGTTGGTAGTTTTTACACTACCCCGGTAGGCAGCTGAAAGGCACCATAAAACCGGTTCTACCTGCTTTCTGGGCTGAGATGGGGAATCGCTGAATTTTGGACTCGGCTGGTGACAAAATGTTCCAAACACACCCCATGCACACCTCCACCGGGGAAGGTGCCAGAAACGAGTTCTGTTGGTAGTTTTTACACTACCCCGGTAGGCAGCTGAAAGGCACCACAAAACTTGTTCTACCTGCTTTCTGGGCTGAGATGGGGAATCGCTGAATTTTCGACTCGGCTGGTGACAAAATGTTCCAAACACACCCCATGCACAACTCCACCGGGGAAGGTGCCAGAAACGAGTTCTGTTGGTAGTTTTTACACTACCCCGGTAGGCAAGAGAAAGGCACCACAAAACTTGTTGTACCTGCTTTCTGGGCTGAGATGGGGAATCGCTGAATTTTGGACTCGGCTGGTGACAAAATGTTCCAAACACACCCCATGCACAACTCCACCGGGGAAGGTGCCAGAAACGAGTTCTGTTGGTAGTTTTTACACTACCCCGGTAGGCAGCTGAAAGGCACCACAAAACTTGTTCTACCTGCTTTCTGGGCTGAGATGGGGAATCGCTGAATTTTGGACTCGGCTGGTGACAAAATGTTCCAAACACACCCCATGCACAACTCCACCGGGGAAGGTGCCAGAAACGAGTTCTGTTGGTAGTTTTTACACTACCCCGGTAGGCAGCTGAAAGGCACCACAAAACTTGTTCTACCTGCTTTCTGGGCTGAGATGGGGAATCGCTGAATTTTGGACTCGGCTGGTGACAAAATGTTCCAAACACACCCCATGCACAACTCCACCGGGGAAGGTGCCAGAAACGAGTTCTGTTGGTAGTTTTTACACTACCCCGGTAGGCAAGAGAAAGGCACCACAAAACTTGTTGTACCTGCTTTCTGGGCTGAGATGGAGAATCGCTGAATTTTGGACTCGGCTGGTGACAAAATGTTCCAAACACACCCCATGCACACCTCCACCAGGGAAGGTGCCAGAAACGAGTTCTGTTGGTAGTTTTTACACTACCCCGGTAGGCAGCTGAAAGGCACCACAAAACTTGTTCTACCTGCTTTCTGGGCTGAGATGGGGAATCGCTGAATTTTGGACTCGGCTGGTGACAAAATGTTCCAAACACACCCCATGCACAACTCCACCGGGGAAGGTGCCAGAATCGAGTTCCGTTGGTAGTTTTTACACTACCCCGGTAGGCAAGAGAAAGGCACCACAAAACTTGTTGTACCTGCTTTCTGGGCTGAGATGGGGAACGGCTGAATTTTGGACTCGGCTGCTGACAAAATGCTCCAAACACACCCCATGCACAACTCCACCGGGGAAGGTGCCAGAAAGGAGTTCTGTTGGTAGTTTTTACACTACCCCGGTAGGCAGCTGAAAGGCACCACAAAACTTGTTCTACCTGCTTTCTCGGCTGAGATGGGGAATCGCTGAATTTTGGACTCGGCTGGTGACAAAATGTTCCAAACACACCCCATGCACAACTCCACCGGGGAAGGTGCCAGAAACGAGTTCTGTTGGTAGTTTTTACACTACCCCGGTAGGCAGCTGAAAGGCACCACAAAACTTGTTCTACCTGCTTTCTGGGCTGAGATGGGGAATCGCTGAATTTTGGACTCGGCTGGTGACAAAATGTTCCAAACACACCCCATGCACAACTCCACCGGGGAAGGTGCCAGAAACGAGTTCTGTTGGTAGTTTTTACACTACCCTGGTAGGCAGCTGAAAGGCACCACAAAACTTGTTCTACCTGCTTTCTGGGCTGAGATGGGGAATCGCTGAATTTTGGACTCGGCTGGTGACAAAATGTTCCAAACACACCCCATGCACAACTCCACCGGGGAAGGTGCCAGAAACGAGTTCTGTTGGTAGTTTTTACACTACCCCGGTAGGCAGCTGAAAGGCACCACAAAACTTGTTCTACCTGCTTTCTGGGCTGAGATGGGGAATCGCTGAATTTTGGACTCGGCTGGTGACAAAATGTTCCAAACACACCCCATGCACAACTCCACCGGGGAAGGTGCCAGAAACGAGTTCTGTTGGTAGTTTTTACACTACCCCGGTAGGCACCTGAAAGGCACCACAAAACTTGTTCTACCTGCTTTCTGGGCTGAGATGGGGAATCGCTGAATTTTGGACTCGGCTGGTGACAAAATGTTCCAAACACACCCCATGCACAACTCCACCGGGGAAGGTGCCAGAATCGAGTTCCGTTGGTAGTTTTTACACTACCCCGGTAGGCAAGAGAAAGGCACCACAAAACTTGTTGTACCTGCTTTCTGGGCTGAGATGGGGAACGGCTGAATTTTGGACTCGGCTGCTGACAAAATGTTCCAAACACACCCCATGCACAACTCCACCGGGGAAGGTGCCAGAAAGGAGTTCTGTTGGTAGTTTTTACACTACCCCGGTAGGCAGCTGAAAGGCACCACAAAACTTGTTCTACCTGCTTTCTGGGCTGAGATGGGGAATCGCTGAATTTTGGACTCGGCTGGTGACAAAATGTTCCAAACACACCCCATGCACAACTCCACCGGGGAAGGTGCCAGAAACGAGTTCTGTTGGTAGTTTTTACACTACCCCGGTAGGCAGCTGAAAGGCACCACAAAACTTGTTCTACCTGCTTTCTGGGCTGAGATGGGGAATCGCTGAATTTTGGACTCGGCTGGTGACAAAATGTTCCAAACACACCCCATGCACAACTCCACCGGGGAAGGTGCCAGAAACGAGTTCTGTTGGTAGTTTTTACACTACCCTGGTAGGCAGCTGAAAGGCACCACAAAACTTGTTCTACCTGCTTTCTGGGCTGAGATGGGGAATCGCTGAATTTTGGACTCGGCTGGTGACAAAATGTTCCAAACACACCCCATGCACAACTCCACCGGGGAAGGTGCCAGAAACGAGTTCTGTTGGTAGTTTTTACACTACCCCGGTAGGCAGCTGAAAGGCACCACAAAACTTGTTCTACCTGCTTTCTGGGCTGAGATGGGGAATCGCTGAATTTTGGACTCGGCTGGTGACAAAATGTTCCAAACACACCCCATGCACAACTCCACCGGGGAAGGTGCCAGAAACGAGTTCTGTTGGTAGTTTTTACACTACCCTGGTAGGCAGCTGAAAGGCACCACAAAACTTGTTCTACCTGCTTTCTGGGCTGAGATGGGGAATCGCTGAATTTTGGACTCGGCTGGTGACAAAATGTTCCAAACACACCCCATGCACAACTCCACCGGGGAAGGTGCCAGAAACGAGTTCTGTTGGTAGTTTTTACACTACCCCGGTAGGCAGCTGAAAGGCACCACAAAACTTGTTCTACCTGCTTTCTGGGCTGAGATGGGGAATCGCTGAATTTTGGACTCGGCTGGTGACAAAATGTTCCAAACACACCCCATGCACAACTCCACCGGGGAAGGTGCCAGAAACGAGTTCTGTTGGTAGTTTTTACACTACCCCGGTAGGCACCTGAAAGGCACCACAAAACTTGTTCTACCTGCTTTCTGGGCTGAGATGGGGAATCGCTGAATTTTGGACTCGGCTGGTGACAAAATGTTCCAAACACACCCCATGCACAACTCCACCGGGGAAGGTGCCAGAATCGAGTTCCGTTGGTAGTTTTTACACTACCCCGGTAGGCAAGAGAAAGGCACCACAAAACTTGTTGTACCTGCTTTCTGGGCTGAGATGGGGAACGGCTGAATTTTGGACTCGGCTGCTGACAAAATGTTCCAAACACACCCCATGCACAACTCCACCGGGGAAGGTGCCAGAAAGGAGTTCTGTTGGTAGTTTTTACACTACCCCGGTAGGCAGCTGAAAGGCACCACAAAACTTGTTCTACCTGCTTTCTGGGCTGAGATGGGGAATCGCTGAATTTTGGACTCGGCTGGTGACAAAATGTTCCAAACACACCCCATGCACAACTCCACCGGGGAAGGTGCCAGAAACGAGTTCTGTTGGTAGTTTTTACACTACCCCGGTAGGCAGCTGAAAGGCACCACAAAACTTGTTCTACCTGCTTTCTGGGCTGAGATGGGGAATCGCTGAATTTTGGACTCGGCTGGTGACAAAATGTTCCAAACACACCCCATGCACAACTCCACCGGGGAAGGTGCCAGAAACGAGTTCTGTTGGTAGTTTTTACACTACCCTGGTAGGCAGCTGAAAGGCACCACAAAACTTGTTCTACCTGCTTTCTGGGCTGAGATGGGGAATCGCTGAATTTTGGACTCGGCTGGTGACAAAATGTTCCAAACACACCCCATGCACAACTCCACCGGGGAAGGTGCCAGAAACGAGTTCTGTTGGTAGTTTTTACACTACCCCGGTAGGCAGCTGAAAGGCACCACAAAACTTGTTCTACCTGCTTTCTGGGCTGAGATGGGGAATCGCTGAATTTTGGACTCGGCTGGTGACAAAATGTTCCAAACACACCCCATGCACAACTCCACCGGGGAAGGTGCCAGAAACGAGTTCTGTTGGTAGTTTTTACACTACCCCGGTAGGCAGCTGAAAGGCACCACAAAACTTGTTCTACCTGCTTTCTGGGCTGAGATGGGGAATCGCTGAATTTTGGACTCGGCTGGTGACAAAATGTTCCAAACACACCCCATGCACAACTCCACCGGGGAAGGTGCCAGAAACGAGTTCTGTTGGTAGTTTTTACACTACCCCGGTAGGCAAGAGAAAGGCACCACAAAACTTGTTCTACCTGCTTTCTGGGCTGAGATGGGGAATCGCTGAATTTTGGACTCGGCTGGTGACAAAATGTTCCAAACACACCCCATGCACACCTCCACCGGGGAAGGTGCCAGAAACGAGTTCTGTTGGTAGTTTTTACACTACCCCGGTAGGCAGCTGAAAGGCACCACAAAACTTGTTCTACCTGCTTTCTGGGCTGAGATGGGGAATCGCTGAATTTTGGACTCGGCTGGTGACAAAATGTTCCAAACACACCCCATGCACAACTCCACCGGGGAAGGTGCCAGAATCGAGTTCTGTTGGTAGTTTTTACACTACCCCGGTAGGCAAGAGAAAGGCACCACAAAACTTGTTGTACCTGCTTTCTGGGCTGAGATGGGGAACGGCTGAATTTTGGACTCGGCTGCTGACAAAATGTTCCAAACACACCCCATGCACAACTCCACCGGGGAAGGTGCCAGAAACGAGTTCTGTTGGTAGTTTTTACACTACCCCGGTAGGCAGCTGAAAGGCACCACAAAACTTGTTCTACCTGCTTTCTGGGCTGAGATGGGGAATCGCTGAATTTTGGACTCGGCTGGTGACAAAATGTTCCAAACACACCCCATGCACAACTCCACCGGGGAAGGTGCCAGAAAGGAGTTCTGTTGGTAGTTTTTACACTACCCTGGTAGGCAGCTGAAAGGCACCACAAAACTTGTTCTACCTGCTTTCTGGGCTGAGATGGGGAATCGCTGAATTTTGGACTCGGCTGGTGACAAAATGATCCAAACACACCCCATGCACAACTCCACCGGGGAAGGTGCCAGAAACGAGTTCTGTTGGTAGTTTTTACACTACCCCGGTAGGCAGCTGAAAGGCACCACAAAACTTGTTCTACCTGCTTTCTGGGCTGAGATGGGGAATCGCTGAATTTTGGACTCGGCTGGTGACAAAATGTTCCAAACACACCCCATGCACAACTCCACCGGGGAAGGTGCCAGAAAGGAGTTCTGTTGGTAGTTTTTACACTACCCCGGTAGGCACCTGAAAGGCACCACAAAACTTGTTCTACCTGCTTTCTGGGCTGAGATGGGGAATCGCTGAATTTTGGACTCGGCTGGTGACAAAATGTTCCAAACACACCCCATGCACAACTCCACCGGGGAAGGTGCCAGAAACGAGTTCCGTTGGTAGTTTTTACACTACCCCGGTAGGCAGCTGAAAGGCACCACAAAACTTGTTCTACCTGCTTTCTGGGCTGAGATGGGGAATCGCTGAATTTTGGACTCGGCTGGTGACAAAATGTTCCAAACACACCCCATGCACAACTCCACCGGGGAAGGTGCCAGAAACGAGTTCTGTTGGTAGTTTTTACACTACCCCGGTAGGCAGCTGAAAGGCACCACAAAACTTGTTCTACCTGCTTTCTGGGCTGAGATGGGGAATCGCTGAATTTTGGACTCGGCTGGTGACAAAATGTTCCAAACACACCCCATGCACAACTCCACCGCGGAAGGTGCCAGAAACGAGTTCTGTTGGTAGTTTTTACACTACCCCGGTAGGCAGCTGAAAGGCACCACAAAACTTGTTCTACCTGCTTTCTGGGCTGAGATGGGGAATCGCTGAATTTTCGACTCGGCTGGTGACAAAATGTTCCAAACACACCCCATGCACAACTCCACCGGGGAAGGTGCCAGAAACGAGTTCTGTTGGTAGTTTTTACACTACCCCGGTAGGCAGCTGAAAGGCACCACAAAACTTGTTCTACCTGCTTTCTGGGCTGAGATGGGGAATCGCTGAATTTTGGACTCGGCTGGTGACAAAATGTTCCAAACACACCCCATGCACAACTCCACCGGGGAAGGTGCCAGAATCGAGTTCCGTTGGTAGTTTTTACACTACCCCGGTAGGCAAGAGAAAGGCACCACAAAACTTGTTGTACCTGCTTTCTGGGCTGAGATGGGGAACGGCTGAATTTTGGACTCGGCTGCTGACAAAATGTTCCAAACACACCCCATGCACAACTCCACCGGGGAAGGTGCCAGAAAGGAGTTCTGTTGGTAGTTTTTACACTACCCCGGTAGGCAGCTGAAAGGCACCACAAAACTTGTTCTACCTGCTTTCTGGGCTGAGATGGGGAATCGCTGAATTTTGGACTCGGCTGGTGACAAAATGTTCCAAACACACCCCATGCACAACTCCACCGGGGAAGGTGCCAGAAACGAGTTCTGTTGGTAGTTTTTACACTACCCCGGTAGGCAGCTGAAAGGCACCACAAAACTTGTTCTACCTGCTTTCTGGGCTGAGATGGGGAATCGCTGAATTTTGGACTCGGCTGGTGACAAAATGTTCCAAACACACCCCATGCACAACTCCACCGGGGAAGGTGCCAGAAACGAGTTCTGTTGGTAGTTTTTACACTACCCTGGTAGGCAGCTGAAAGGCACCACAAAACTTGTTCTACCTGCTTTCTGGGCTGAGATGGGGAATCGCTGAATTTTGGACTCGGCTGGTGACAAAATGTTCCAAACACACCCCATGCACAACTCCACCGGGGAAGGTGCCAGAAACGAGTTCTGTTGGTAGTTTTTACACTACCCCGGTAGGCAGCTGAAAGGCACCACAAAACTTGTTCTACCTGCTTTCTGGGCTGAGATGGGGAATCGCTGAATTTTGGACTCGGCTGGTGACAAAATGTTCCAAACACACCCCATGCACAACTCCACCGGGGAAGGTGCCAGAAACGAGTTCTGTTGGTAGTTTTTACACTACCCCGGTAGGCAGCTGAAAGGCACCACAAAACTTGTTCTACCTGCTTTCTGGGCTGAGATGGGGAATCGCTGAATTTTGGACTCGGCTGGTGACAAAATGTTCCAAACACACCCCATGCACAACTCCACCGGGGAAGGTGCCAGAAACGAGTTCTGTTGGTAGTTTTTACACTACCCCGGTAGGCAAGAGAAAGGCACCACAAAACTTGTTCTACCTGCTTTCTGGGCTGAGATGGGGAATCGCTGAATTTTGGACTCGGCTGGTGACAAAATGTTCCAAACACACCCCATGCACACCTCCACCGGGGAAGGTGCCAGAAACGAGTTCTGTTGGTAGTTTTTACACTACCCCGGTAGGCAGCTGAAAGGCACCACAAAACTTGTTCTACCTGCTTTCTGGGCTGAGATGGGGAATCGCTGAATTTTGGACTCGGCTGGTGACAAAATGTTCCAAACACACCCCATGCACAACTCCACCGGGGAAGGTGCCAGAATCGAGTTCTGTTGGTAGTTTTTACACTACCCCGGTAGGCAAGAGAAAGGCACCACAAAACTTGTTGTACCTGCTTTCTGGGCTGAGATGGGGAACGGCTGAATTTTGGACTCGGCTGCTGACAAAATGTTCCAAACACACCCCATGCACAACTCCACCGGGGAAGGTGCCAGAAACGAGTTCTGTTGGTAGTTTTTACACTACCCCGGTAGGCAGCTGAAAGGCACCACAAAACTTGTTCTACCTGCTTTCTGGGCTGAGATGGGGAATCGCTGAATTTTGGACTCGGCTGGTGACAAAATGTTCCAAACACACCCCATGCACAACTCCACCGGGGAAGGTGCCAGAAAGGAGTTCTGTTGGTAGTTTTTACACTACCCTGGTAGGCAGCTGAAAGGCACCACAAAACTTGTTCTACCTGCTTTCTGGGCTGAGATGGGGAATCGCTGAATTTTGGACTCGGCTGGTGACAAAATGATCCAAACACACCCCATGCACAACTCCACCGGGGAAGGTGCCAGAAACGAGTTCTGTTGGTAGTTTTTACACTACCCCGGTAGGCAGCTGAAAGGCACCACAAAACTTGTTCTACCTGCTTTCTGGGCTGAGATGGGGAATCGCTGAATTTTGGACTCGGCTGGTGACAAAATGTTCCAAACACACCCCATGCACAACTCCACCGGGGAAGGTGCCAGAAAGGAGTTCTGTTGGTAGTTTTTACACTACCCCGGTAGGCACCTGAAAGGCACCACAAAACTTGTTCTACCTGCTTTCTGGGCTGAGATGGGGAATCGCTGAATTTTGGACTCGGCTGGTGACAAAATGTTCCAAACACACCCCATGCACAACTCCACCGGGGAAGGTGCCAGAAACGAGTTCCGTTGGTAGTTTTTACACTACCCCGGTAGGCAGCTGAAAGGCACCACAAAACTTGTTCTACCTGCTTTCTGGGCTGAGATGGGGAATCGCTGAATTTTGGACTCGGCTGGTGACAAAATGTTCCAAACACACCCCATGCACAACTCCACCGGGGAAGGTGCCAGAAACGAGTTCTGTTGGTAGTTTTTACACTACCCCGGTAGGCAGCTGAAAGGCACCACAAAACTTGTTCTACCTGCTTTCTGGGCTGAGATGGGGAATCGCTGAATTTTGGACTCGGCTGGTGACAAAATGTTCCAAACACACCCCATGCACAACTCCACCGGGGAAGGTGCCAGAAACGAGTTCTGTTGGTAGTTTTTACACTACCCCGGTAGGCAGCTGAAAGGCACCACAAAACTTGTTCTACCTGCTTTCTGGGCTGAGATGGGGAATCGCTGAATTTTCGACTCGGCTGGTGACAAAATGTTCCAAACACACCCCATGCACAACTCCACCGGGGAAGGTGCCAGAAACGAGTTCTGTTGGTAGTTTTTACACTACCCCGGTAGGCAGCTGAAAGGCACCACAAAACTTGTTCTACCTGCTTTCTGGGCTGAGATGGGGAATCGCTGAATTTTGGACTCGGCTGGTGACAAAATGTTCCAAACACACCCCATGCACAACTCCACCGGGGAAGGTGCCAGAAACGAGTTCTGTTGGTAGTTTTTACACTACCCCGGTAGGCAAGAGAAAGGCACCACAAAACTTGTTCTACCTGCTTTCTGGGCTGAGATGGGGAATCGCTGAATTTTGGACTCGGCTGGTGACAAAATGTTCCAAACACACCCCATGCACAACTCCACCGGGGAAGGTGCCAGAAACGAGTTCTGTTGGTAGTTTTTACACTACCCCGGTAGGCAGCTGAAAGGCACCACAAAACTTGTTCTACCTGCTTTCTGGGCTGAGATGGGGAATCGCTGAATTTTGGACTCGGCTGGTGACAAAATGTTCCAAACACACCCCATGCACAACTCCACCGGGGAAGGTGCCAGAAACGAGTTCTGTTGGTAGTTTTTACACTACCCCGGTAGGCAGCTGAAAGGCACCACAAAACTTGTTCTACCTGCTTTCTGGGCTGAGATGGGGAATCGCTGAATTTTGGACTCGGCTGGTGACAAAATGTTCCAAACACACCCCATGCACAACTCCACCGGGGAAGGTGCCAGAAACGAGTTCTGTTGGTAGTTTTTACACTACCCCGGTAGGCACCTGAAAGGCACCACAAAACTTGTTCTACCTGCTTTCTGGGCTGAGATGGGGAATCGCTGAATTTTGGACTCGGCTGGTGACAAAATGTTCCAAACACACCCCATGCACAACTCCACCGGGGAAGGTGCCAGAAACGAGTTCCGTTGGTAGTTTTTACACTACCCCGGTAGGCAGCTGAAAGGCACCACAAAACTTGTTCTACCTGCTTTCTGGGCTGAGATGGGGAATCGCTGAATTTTGGACTCGGCTGGTGAACAAAATGTTCCAAACACACCCCATGCACAACTCCACCGGGGAAGGTGCCAGAAACGAGTTTCTGTTGGTAGTTTTTACACCTACCCCGGTAGGCAGCTGAAAGGCACCACAAAACTTGTTCTACCTGCTTTCTGGGCTGAGATGGGGAATCGCTGAATTTTGGACTCGGCTGGTGACAAAATGTTCCAAACACACCCCATGCACAACTCCACCGGGGAAGGTGCAGAAACGAGTTCTGTTGGTAGTTTTTACACTACCC